>NC_059356.1:44582333-44592333 GCF_019703515.2 Myxocyprinus asiaticus | reverse complement strand
AAAGAATTTCAACTGTTAAAAACGCATCTCGAGACACCTGCTTTCTGCCTTATTGCACTGCATCTTGCTTTTTTAGCACAAGAATGCATTTGGTCTGAATCAGGGTCAGAAATTAACAAGGGTTCAGGGCAAAAATGCCACTGAAGGTGACAAAAATTACCCTGAAATTGAAAATGTGGGGGCAAAAAAAAAGAAAAAGAAAATGCCACTTATGATTTCTATTTCTTATTTGTAACATCGGATATATTTCTTTTTATTCTAGACTTAGTATATACGCATCACATGAAATTATTTGATGTTCATTTAAATTTATAGGTAACCGCTTATCTGATTATTCAGGAATTTATTAATTTGAAATATTTTATGTAACACAATGACATCATATTGTCATATTTTGTATGGTTAGAAAAAAAATATTCCCTAACAGTTCCCTCATAATGGTGAAAAATGCCCCTAAAAACGACTCCAGGGGGCAAATGTTGCCCCTTAATAGAAAAGTACATTTCTGACACTAGTCTAAATAGCCTCTTTTGGAAGTGCTTCAGCCAATTGTTACATAAATGCTATACATACTCAAGAAAATATTATTAATAAAAAATGCCTCTCTCAAAGTCACTAGAGTTTAATGCTTCGATGTTGTTTTGCCAAAAAAAAAAAAAAAAACAGTAATGGTACACTTAAAATATGTTTTTAAATATAATAGAATAACAAAGAATAACATATGTTGTTAGATGCAAGTCACAAAATGTGCACCCCCCCACTGTATGGAGTTTGCAGGTGTGTTCCACAACTTCATCTTGTGAATAATAACATACCTTATTACTCATTAAACCTAAATCTGGTGAAATATGTATGTACAAAGCCTATATAATACTATATAACTATATAACTATATAAACTATGAAAGACTTAATTTGGTATATACTTAAATACAGAGCATTGTAACAGAGCCAAGTCTCCTTCATTGCAAATTAAGAGTCCCCTTATGTGTTTCAGGATGTTTATAGTTAAAAGTCCCACGCTATGCACCAAATCTTCATTTTTTTCTGGTAATTATTGGGGTTTTTCGTTTATTAATCAACCGCATCTGGGATTTCATATATTTTTTATTCTTGTAGTCTCTATGTCTGTACCCATCACAATATGGAAAGACTAAAAAAATTGTTTTTTAACTGTTGTCAGATTAATCGGTTATCTGCCTTTTCCACCACCTTAGTTATCGGAATCAGCAATATATATACATACTGTATATATACAGTGGTGTGAAAAAGTGTTTGCCCCCTTCCTGATTTCTTATTTTTTTGCATGTTTGTCACACTTAAATGTTTCAGATCATCAAACAAGTTTAAATATTAGTCAAAGATAACACAAGTAAACACAAAATGCAGTTTTTAAATGAAGGTTGTTATTATTAAGGGAAAACAAAATCCAAACCTACATGGCCCTTAGGGGGGCAAACACTTTTTCACACCACTGCATATGTATGTATGTGTGTGTATATATACAGTATATGTGTGTGTGTGTGTGTGCCAGGTTTGGTGTTGGTCACTGATGCTGTGACAGCGATGGGTCTCCCACCTGGTCGACACACTCTTGGACAGCAGCAGATAGACATCCAGGGCCTTCATGCCTACGTCGCAGGTCTGTCAAAATAAAAGTTGTATCATAATCCTATTGTTAATGGATTTGTTTATGTGTAAGGGACAAGCAGTTGGCACTGAGTTTAAATATTACATTTTGTAAGCATTTTAGGCTTGAAGAATTTAGCTCAGTTTCAATGAAGTTTAGAAAACAGACTCGACTCCAACGAAAGATATAAGATGGGATGTTTTAGTCTTTCACCCACTGTTGCACTTGTGTATATGGTTGAGTGACAATAAAGGGATTTAATTTGATACTTATATTCAACTGAAACGGATTGATCCCCATGCTTAGTAACATTAATCTTGTAATGCTGCTGTAGATCTAAATGATTTGTTTAGGGTTGTTTAAGGTTTTGGGTGCTGTGATTTCAGGCACTACAACTTTGAGTGGCAGCATTGCTACTATGGACATGTGTGTAAGACACTTCAGAGAGGTGTCAGGTCAGTAATATTTTGTCAGTTTATTGTGTTTGCATGCTCATTGATGCATGTTTATCAACTGGAGATCTGAGTATGTCTTTGTTATAGAGGGTTTGTTTTGTTGGTGTGTGTGTAGGTTGTACAGTAGAAGCTGCATTAGAAGCTGCATCGCTGCATCCTGCACAGCTGCTGGGTGTCAGTCACAGAAAGGGTACACTGGAATATGGCTCAGATGCAGGTATAGTCTCAATCTCTTAACCTCTTTTTCAACATCTGTTGCTTTTCATTATGACATTCATAATGATTAGATGTCATCCAATGGACAAACAGTTGCACCCTAAGTTGTAGAGGTCGACCGATATATCGCTTTTACCAATTAATCGATGCCGATAGTTGCTTTTTGGGACTATCTTTAACGGCAAAAGGCAACGCGATAGTTATTAACTCCTCCATGTTCCTCTCTCTTTCTCTCTATGTATATAAGCATACAAAGCCCTTCATCTGGTGAATATATAGGATGTAAAATGCTTAATTTGGTGAATACATAAAGAGCATTGTAATGGAACCAAGACTCCGTCACTGATGTTATTAAAAACACACACATATAAAGCAGGGACATTATTGAAAATTATTTAGATAACTTTTATTGATTGTTGAGTTATGTCAAATTTGACTGACAGTGTCCCTAGAGAAAAGGAAAGTTTTTATATTATACCATTATACTGGAATATCGGACAGTTATGACAAGCGATTGCTGATATTGATGAATGATGATCTAATGTTGATGAATTACTGCTCATATAGTTTTTATCAGCCCATATGACAATGTTTATTTTATGGTTTTTATATTGTAATACATTGTAGATGATTATAGGAGTGCATGTTTTAATACCCTTATGTGTTTGTGTGTGCACATACATTTCAAAATAAAAGTCCCTGGTGTATTTCTGGCTTGTTAATAGTTAAAAGTCCTGCGTTATGCTCCAAATCTTAATCTTGTTATGGTTATTATAAGACATTTTTTTAAACATTTAATAAATCAGTTTGAAAAACTATCGGCCGATTAATCGGTTATCAGCCTTTTCCACTACATTAGTTACCGTATCGGTCAAATTCACTATTGGTCAACCTCTAGTCTGTTAGCCAATATCAAGGTTCCTATGTCTTTACATTATCAGTATTTATTTTTGTGTGAATTTCATTCCTACTTCAAATGTAATCCTTTTAATGTAGAAAGGGAGGAAATGGTTGCCAGAATGTTTGTTTAGATTCTATCAATATAAAGTGGAAACAGGGCTAGCTACAAGATGTAAAGCCATATCTGCTATTGAATGGATGATGTAGTGACAATAAAGTGTATTTGATGTGTAGTATGTCTAGTTATGTGTGTGTTTTGTAGATTTTGTAGTGCTTGATGACACACTGACAGTGAGAGAAACTTACATTGCTGGACAGCTGGTCTGGAGGAAGTGACATCATCTAGAGGACTGCCTCCTGACTGGACGGATAGAGAAGCCTTTTCTACCATGGACTTACATTTAGTCATTTAGCAGATGCTTTAATCCAAAGTAATTTATAAATGAGGAACATAAGCAATTTGTCCTAAAAAAAAAGTCAACAATGTCTGCAGTATCGCACGTGGATTTCTAAAACCACACACACAAACAAAAAAAATACTCTCTGTCTCTCTCTGAGGATGATGACGATCCTGAATATAATGTGCCCTTCCAAAATCCTTCTTTTTTTTTCTTTACATTAATTGATCCATGTGTAAAAAGCCAAACACATTCGTGCAAGCACCATAATGACGCAATGTATGTTCATGAAGCTGCTGAATACGTGTGTTGGGGCGTCTGAACAAGAGCCAGAATTGTTTACATACTGTGCCTATGGATTGAGGGTTGCTTCAAAGGTCAGGATGTGGAACAGAAATCTCAAAGGTCCAGTTATTTCAATAATAACCTACATATTATTACTATTATTACCAATCAGATGTGAAACTGGACATTTAACTGAAAATGTAACTAACTGATTCCATGAAAATGTGTATATCACATTCTTTTCAATGTCTTTGTGTCTATAAAATTCAAGAATGATTCTTATAAAGTTTTTTTTAGTACAATAAAAAATGTTTGCTTTAGTGATACAAATAGGTTTGTTTCTTCAGATGAAATACTCAAATCATGTCTATAAAACACAACTTTATTTTACATTTTAAAACTTTATTTTTAAAAATGTTAATTTACAAAAATGTTTTCAAATTCTTTCATTAAAAAGAGCTTTTATACAATACATTCAAGTCCATGGAAGGATGGCAGTCTGGACTTTGTCTTGCTGTTGATCTCTGAGCAAATGTTCTGATCGGTCCTTCAAGTAAATACAGATGTGCCATGACATCAACCCAGAAAAGTTGAAATGAAGACGCTGGTGTCTAGATTAAGGGTTGCATGCCACCAACGATCTGGAAAATACAGCACCTACACAAACACACACATAGTTTAATCTCTTATTTTATAATACTTGATTCTGATTGGTCAATCACAGCATTCTATGGTCAAAAAGTATTGTGCAATGACCGTTAAACTGTATAATAATAATAATAATAATAATAATATATATATATATATATATATATATATATATATATATATATATATATATATATATATATACATACAAAGTTGAAGTCAGAAATGTACATACACTCCAAACAATTTTTCCAACAATTGTTTACAGACAGATTGATTCACTTTTAATTGACTATATCACAATTCCAGTGGGTCAGAAGTTTACATACACTAAGTTAACTGTGCCTTTAAGCAGCTTGGAAAATTCCAGAAAATTATATCAAGCCTTTAGACAATTAGACAACTGGCTTCTGATCGGCTAATTGAAGTCAATTGGAGGTGTACCTGTGGATGTATTTTAAGGCCTACCTTCAAACTCAGTGCCTCTTTGCTTGACATCATGGAAAATCAAAAGTTTCAAAAGATTCATCCTTGCGAGCAGTTTCCAAATGCCTGAAGGTACCACGTTCATCTGTACAAACAATAGTACGCAAGTATAAACACCATGGGACCACGCAGCCATCATACCGCTCAGGAAGGAGAAGCGTTCTGTCTCATAAAGATGAACGTAGTTTGGTGCAAAAAGTGCAAATCAATCCCAGAACAACAGCAAAGGACCTTGTGAAGATGCTGGAGGAAACAGGTAGACAAGTATCTATATCCACAGTAAAACGAGTCCTATATTGACATAACCTAAAAGGCTGCTCAGCAAGGAAGAAGCCACTGCTCCAAAACCGACATAAAACAGCCAGACAACAGTTTGCAAGTGCACATGGGGACAAAGATCTTACTTTTTGGAGAATGTCCTCTGGTCTGATCAAACAAAAATGTAACTGTTTGGCCATAATGATTACTGTTGTGTTTGGAGGAAAAAGGGTGAGGCTTGCTTTTATGCAGGAGGCACTGTTGCACTTCACAAAATAGATGGCATCGTGAGGAAGGAAAATAGTGTTGATATATTGAAGCAACATCTCAAGACATCAACCAGGAAGTTAAAGCTCTGTCGCAAATCGGTCTTCCAAATGGACAATGACCCCCAAGCATACCTCCAAAGTTGTGGCAAAATGGCTTAAGGACAACAAAGTCAAGGTATTGGAGTGGCCATCACAAAGCCCTGACCTCAATCCAATAGAAACTTGGTGGGCAGAAATAAACAAGTGTGTGCGAGCAAGGAGACCTACAAACCTGACTCAGTTACACCAGTTCTGTCTGGAGGAATGGGCCAAAATTCCAGCAACTTATTGTGAGAAGCTTGTGTCAGGTTACCCAAAACATTTGAGTCAAGTTAAACAATTTAAAGGCAATGCTACCAAATACTAACAAAGTGTATGTAAACTTCTGACCCACTGGGAATGTGATGAAAGGAATAAAAGCTGAAATAAATCATTCTCTCTACTATTATTCTGACATTTCACATTCTTAAAGTAATGATCCTAACTGACCTAAGACAGAGAATATTTCTACAATTAAAGGTCAGGAACTGTGAAAAACTGAGTTTAACTGTATTTGGCTAAGGTGTAGGCAAACTTCTGACTTCAACTGTGTGTGTGTGTGTGTGTGTGTGTGTGTGTGTGTGTGTGTATATACACATTTCATGTCCATTTATTTATTTGGTAACTAGCCATGTAGTAAGTGGGATTGTGTTACTCATTTTCATGTCAGGGTTGTCGTTAACCTTATGGAAGATGACCAGAAATTAGCCCATTTACATGCACACCAATATGCTGATAACTCCCAAAAATCATCTTATTTTAAAAATCTGACAAAGCAAGAAAAACATGCTCACATGAGATTTGAAATAATCACTTTATTCTCTGCTTTTGATGTCAAACTTTCTTTTTTCTGCAGAACACAAATTAAGACTTTTTTACTATAAATTCTCCTCCCAGTAGGTGGCGATATGCACGAAGAATGCGAATCGAAGAAAAAAAAATTGAAAGTGGAGATTTATAGTAAAAAAGGATTAAATATTGATCTGTTTCTCACCCATATCTATCATTTTGTTTCTGAAGACATGGATTAAACCACTGGAGTTGTACCATTCACTTGCATTGTATGGACCTACAGAGCAGAAATATTCTTCTAAAAATCTTCATTTGTGTTCAGCAGACGAAAGAAAGTCATACACATCTGAAATGGCATGAGGGTGAGTAAATGACGAAAGAATTGTCATTTTGGGGAGAACTATACCTTGAAGCTGGCCTTACACTAATAAAGCAATGTCATTTAATGCGTTTACATGACCACAGACGTTGTCGGTTTATTAAGCATAATCTGTTTAAGAACGTGCATGGAAACGCGCTCATTTATAAATAAAGTGTGTAAATGTGTTCAAAATGCACAAATATGAATGTAGAGTTTGTTAACCTCTCCTGGTCTTATTGTGCACTCCAGAGGCCTCTGGTGGAGCTCCAAGTTCGGGTATGAGAGAGTGACCCAGGAGAGAGTGGTGTGGTTGGGGTGGAACTCGGGTGCCTGGTCAGGGGGGTACAGGATCCAGCGCTGGAATATACACATCATAATCAGACAACTGCTGGAAAGCCTTTGCCATTAAACCACTGATAACCCTAATAAACAATTATAAGCCACCCAAATGAAATGCACCTTTCTTCAGAGTAACAGAACCGATCTACAATTAGTTTGGGTTATGCCCAACAGCACTCTAAATAATGCATTTGTATGAGCACAGAGCTCCACAAACCTTCCTGCCGTAGATAACTTCAGAATAGCCGGGGCCGTGCCAGTGAAACGGGACGCCAGTACCAGGTCCTGCAGCAGAGATGTTGTGTAAAGGGTAAAAATGTGTGTATGCACCCTCCATAACTAAATCTACATACCGAATTGGCAAGTCCACGTGTGCATACCAGCAATCCCAAAGCTATATGCAGGGCTCATTTGAGGAAGAGTGTAAGGTGGCGCTTTGTACTCGTCAAACAGAGAATGCCACTCGGTGAAGTTATTGTCCCCGAAGAAGTACAGCGTATCTGGAATAAACACACACAGATGAAATAATCATCCACAGTGTAACAAGGAAAGGAGGTGGGTAAAGATTGAAGAATCTTTTGTGTGTAGAACTGACCACTGCCGAGGGTGTTCTCGGACTGAGGGGTCAACAGAAACTTTACAAACTCTTCAAACCGCACATCCACTTTTAAACAGAAAACAAAAATGGAAAGATTAATTATTGTCTTCTGTGTCGTCCTGACCTATACAAGCATTCAAAAGACTGTGTAAATGTCTACATTTGCTGCATGATTCTACCTTTCCTGTATGAGTGTGTATTGGCAGTGCTGAGACGGACGGTTTTCTCTCCGTAATCTCTCAACAGACTGGATTTGGAACACAGGAAGCGGAAATTCTGAAACAACCAATCACAACACACCGCTGTTAGAAATGTGTCAACTAGAACAATTACAGATCAATACAAATACACACCTGACCTTCCCCACATGAAAATTATTCAGTATTACTGCAGAATAAACTAGAGGTAAACCGATAGTGGATTTTGCCAATACCGATCACAAAGGTCATTTAAAAAGGTGATAACAGATTAATCGGTCGATAGTTTTTAAAATCGATTTATCAAATGTTAAAAACATTTTGTAGTCTTTTGTTACTGCAACGTGCACAGGCATTGAGGCTACAAGAGACCAAAATTAATCAAATCAGTTTATTATTTAACCAAAATCCCAAGAATAATAATAAAAGATGAAGATATAGTGCATAATGTGGGACTTTTAACTATAAACTAGAGGTCGACCGATAGTGGATTTTGCTGATACCGATCACAAAGGTGGTGTAAAAAGCCGATAACAGATTAATCGGTCGATAGTTATTAAAATCGATTTATCGTATGTTTAAAAAAAATTCTTAGTCTTTTGTTACTGCGACATGCACAGACACTGAGGCTACAAGAGACCAAAATTAATCAAATCAGTTTATTGTTTAACCAAAATCCCAAGAATAATAATAAAAAATGAAGATATAGTGCATAATGTGGCACTTTTAACTATTAACAAGAAAAACATTGTTATTTCAGGACTCTTATTTTGCCGTTACAATGCTCTCTATTTAAATATTTACCAAATTCAGCTTTTTATAGCCTATATATTCACTAGATTAAGGTGAATATCAAATTTTTAAATACGTATTGAAGTGAGGAAAAAAATATGGATGAATACTGTCAGTGATTAGATTCCCACGAGGTTTCTGCTATTATACTGTAGAACCAAGCCTTTCTAACTGTAGATTTCTTTCTTCGGAGTAACACAGTGAAATAATAATAAAAATAAAACTATCGGCAACTATTGGCATAGATATTTGCAGATAACCGATAGTTCCAGAAAGCAACTATCGGCACCTAGTATTCGGTAAAACCGATATATCGGTCTACCTCTACTATAAACAAGCCCAAAACACACAAGTGACTCATATTTCATAGCCTATATATTCACCTTATGAGGTTTGATGATGAATAAGGTTTATTAGTATTCAAAAGATATGAAGTTAGAGACATGATGTATGTGCTGACGGAGCACGTTTCCATATAGTCGCATTTTTCTTTGCATGCCCTCGTTTCCATTTAGAACACTTGATTATCTAATCAAAATATGCATTGAAGTGGGAGTAAAAATATAGATGAATATTGTCAATGATGAAAGATTTAGATACAGCAAATCCCCACGTAACTGTTTTTATTTCACCTCTAGACGCTGCTGTTCTGAGGAACCAAGCCCTTTTAACTGTAGACTTCTCCAGCACCAGCCACAAAAATGAAGGAATACATTTTTAAACTATCAGGATTAATTCCAAAAAGCAAGTATCGGCACTGATTAAATGGTAAAACCGATATATTGGTCTACCTCTAGTATAAACACACTTCTTACTGTGTTATCTGTGAGTCCTCGGAGTATTACAGGTTTTGTGTAGGCATACCTGTCAAACAAATTATCACACACAAACGAATGAGAAGAAATATCCAGATATCGCATACATTCATTCAAATGATATATAATAAGGGTTGCTCTCCAGGATGCATGTCTAGTTGTGAAAGCGATTACATTGAATGTTTTCTTTATTAAAAATTCAATGAATTCTACCATTTCATTATGTATATCAGCCACAAACCTTACATATGTGTGTGTATTCTTTAGGGATTGGCATTAACGAGTAATTCTGTAGTCGAGTACTCTAACCCACGAAAAAACGAGTAATCGATTATTCGTAAATTAAAAATATATCAGGTATGACAAGTATGTGAAATTTATATTTTGTTTTATTTGCAAACGTTACCAAGAACGGTTACAAAATAACTATCTTCAACAAACTTTGCATTGCTTTTGGAAAAATGAAATGAACAATATGCATGAA
>NC_059356.1:44459833-44577333 GCF_019703515.2 Myxocyprinus asiaticus | reverse complement strand
ATGCATTCGGTATCATGAACTGACAATGAAAGATTATTTTTACAGCCATTTTTAAGCTTGGTTAATTAAGTGGTCATTTATAAATATACTAGTGTTCATTCATTGCTAGTTCATGCATTATGAACTAAAATGTAATTTTAAGTTGTAACATAAAAATGTTAGTAATGTTACGCATACATCATGTAATACAAAAAATTTATTAGTATATGTATAAATTAACATTAACAAAGATTAATAAATGCTGTAAAAGTATGTTACATTGTGTTCTGCTAACATTAATGTATGTCCTTATTGTTAATGCATACAACCTCATTCTAAAATGTTGCCAACATTTTTAATTAGATTAACCAAATTCTTTGCGATAGGATCTACTCATGTTTTATATATCATATGAAAGGACAGACGAGGATTGTTTGGAACAGTTTGAACATGCATGTTACCTGCTTTATTTATGCCCATATTTATGTTTTGATTTGACTTCCTCTCCAACATTAGTTAAAACAAACTCTCATCCATCGTATTCTAGTGGTTTTTCTCTTACACATTGACTTGTGTAATCATGTAAAAAAAAAGCATACACTCGAAAAATGTTCTTTTATGATTTTCTCATTTCAAATTAATAACAAAATTCCATCGAATTGTTGAGTAATGTTTAATAAATTAAAATAAACTAAATATTATACGTTTATTAATTTAATTTAATTTTGTTAAATATTGCACAATTCAATTTGATGGAATTTATAAAATAGAAATGCACAAATTTTAAAAATAGGCAAAACATTTTTTGTGTGTTTTACATTTAAAACAATGAGGGCAAAGAGACTGTGTGATATATAAGATAAAAAGGAACTATTTTTCTAATAAAAATATTTAATATTTTGCCACCAGTGTGCAGCATCCACCTGGATGATGTGACGGCAGCCACAGTGCACCAGAACGCCCACCACACACCAGCTATTGGTGGAGAGGAGAAGAGAGTAGAGTGCTCAACCTTGCTTAGCTTTAGTGGGCAACCAGGCAAGAGCTGCATGGTGATATGGCTGCTGGACTTTAACTTACACTCAAAAATTTATTTTAGCCTATTTTTAAGATTTCAGCATATCAATTTCATATCAAAATTCCATCAATTGAACTGTGTAATTCAGGGGTCTTCAACAATTTTCAGGCCAAGGACCCCTTGGTATGAAGAGAGAAGGAGCAGGGACCCCCTCTGCATATTGTCTAAAAGGTAGTGTTGCATTTTATACCTATAAAAACGTGTATGGTACCATATTATTGTATGTACAGTACTGTGTAAAAGTTTTAGGCACTTGTGGAAAAACTTTCAAAGTGAGTATTTCTTAAAAAAAATAATGACATAAATAGTTTTCATTAATCAATTAATGTCATACAACATCCAGTAAACCGAAAAAGAGCTAAATCAATATTCGGTGTGAACACTTATGCCTTCAAAACAGCACCAATTCTCCTAGGTACACCTGGACACAGTTTTTCTTGGTTGTTGGCAGATAGGATGTTCCAAGCTTCTCAATTACTTCTGTCTCTTTATGTAATCTCAGACAGACTCGATGTTCTGTGGGGGCCATGACATCTGTTGCAGGGCTCCCTGTTCTTCTATTCTATTCTATTCTATTTGCAAAAGTAATGTTTGGGAGTATAAAAGGTATTTTTCCTATTGACACATTTCCTTTTTAATTACTGTGCCACACCCCCTCCCAAAAAAAAAAAAAAAAAAAAAAAAAACAACTCAAAATTGACAGATAGACCCTGTCCATGCAGAATAAAAAAAAACTTTAATAAGGTTACTGATAGGTCCATACCTGCAGTCTTCATCTCATGTTAGTGATTATTATAATATTATACATATGTTATACATAAACAAAATTACTGTTAATTTTTGTAGGAGTAAAACTTTGTAATGAGGAAAAAATGACTATATGCACCTTTAATTATGTTGATTTGACAGTTACCAGGCCCGGTTCTATGGGGTGCTTGAGGGTGCTAAGTTGTGACAGTCAAAATGACTGTGTTGCCATGGGAGGCGGGGAGACCAGTTACGAAATCCGTGGCTATGTGCGACCAGGGTCTAGAAGGGACAGGCAATGGTTGGAGGAGCCCGGCTTGGGGTTCACAGGACATCTTAACCGAGAACACGAAGGGCTTAAGAAGGGAGTGAATTACAAGAGAACAGGTGTTGTCGGCACGCTAATCAGTGGCATGATCAGCGTTCCCCCGGGAACAATCAATGCTCCCATGGAAATGCCGGTCATGCGGAGTGAAAATAACAAAACATACATAACAAACCAGCAAACTCAAAAACATGGGGTAGATGATTAATGAGCGTGACCAACATGACAAAAGTCATGGTGAAGTCATCCCAGGAGATGGGCACCTTGACGTTCAGGCTGGTGAACTCTAGGTTAATGATGAGTAGAGTCATAAAATAACAGAAGCACCATGTGAACATGCACCAAGCCCAGAAGGAAAAGTTGAATTGGCCCACCGAGGCCACCAGACTGAAGGTGATCAAAGTCAGCAAAAATTCCCACTGGTACAGTGAGTGATTGAGTGTTTAAGTTAACCATGATGATAGACCTTCTAGATGTTGTCTTCTTGTCGTTTAGCTTTTTCATGTTGATGGCTCCCTCATACTCTCAATTCCAGCAGAAGATGTTTTGTCTTGGCTTTTCCACTCTTTTCTCAGCTTAACCGTTGTCTGTGTCAACTCCAGGCTAATCTGCACATACTAACCTCACCCAGAAAGGAAGCAGTCCAGGGAGGGGCAACATATTTTCGACCACAACCTACGATTACTCATCTAATCGTATTACTCATCTGATCATAGCCTTATCACTAGTACTGCCAGTTGGCCCTGGGTTATAAGTGTCCCGCCGGTGTGAATTTCAGAGTGAGTGGAGTAAGAAGATAAGAAACACGTTGGGCCCTGTAATGTCTTCGGTAAATAAGATGATAAGGATCTGATAAGGTTGATGGCAAGGATCTCACAATATGGAGAGAGATATTATGGATTTGATATAAATTCTGTATGACTTTCTTTCTTCTGGAAACTGGGTATTCCAAATTGGGGAGAAAAGGGGAGAGAGAAAAAAATGGACTTAAATATTGATATATTTCTCACCCACACTTATCATATCACTTCTGAAGACATGGATTTAACCACTGGAGTCTTATGGATTACATTTATGCTAACGTTTTGTGCTTTCTGGAGCAAACTTTTGGTCGCCATTAATTTGCAAAGGATGGACATGCAGAGCCGAATTATTCCTCTTAAAATCTTCATTTGCGTTCAGCAGAAGAAAGAAAGTCATATACATCTGGGATGGCATGAGGGCCAGTAAATGATGAGAGAATTAAAGTTTTTGGGTAAACTATTCCTTTAATTTTTAGCGTTTTATTTCTCCGTAATGTTTTTTTCTAAACATTTTATAAATTATTTTGACCTATTTGAGCAGTTTATGTATGAAAGGTGCTACACAAACATACAAACTGAATTTAACTTAATATTTATTTAATACATTTAATACATTTCTAATTATTACCATCATTTTTTGGCAGTCAAATGGTAAGTGGAATAATGTACAGTCAGCCGGTTATTATAACAAAATATTTTTTTACCCAAATGTTTTGATATTTTGAACTTTTTGAGCATTTTATGTAAAAGGTTTCTCATAAACACATACAAATTAAATTAATTTAAATTAAATTAATATTGCCTCTCCAATTATTACCATAATTTGTTCTATGCATGGAATTAAAAAAATGTGCCATGTTATATTTGATGTCAATGTGACTAAAAGCTATTTCTTTGACTTAGCTATCTAGGTAGCTAGTTAGCTAAACCGTAAACTAGCTAACTGGCAAATCATGACAAGGTTTTGAATCCTGATCTTAAAACAAAAAATATTCCTGCATTATAAGCCCAAAAAACTGAACCAAAATAAATGTAGGGCATTTAACATTCCTAATGCATATTTTCTCAATTGAATAATGTAGTATATATATGACTGTCCCACATTAGTCAAAACATGCTGTCCCACTTTCGAAACAGCCTTTTCTAAAGTGGGATGACAAAGATTGCTTCAAATAGAAAATACTTTAACACATTTTCACAATAATATTGTATCATTTGACGTACAAATACATCACAAACATAACAAACACACATATATGGCATCCCTTCCGCAAAGTCACGTGATTTCAATCACTTGACAATTCTGCTTGTATTCAACACCAATCTTTTTTTTATTATTTATTTATTTTTTTTAAACTGCATATTAACATACATAACATCAAGAGAAAATTCCATCTCAGGTACAAAGGGTTCAGTTATTCAAATAATAAGATAAAGAAAAATTTTACAAATAAAAATAAAAATGCCAGAGTATTATAGAACAAAACAAACAAACAAAAGGATAAGGTGCCATTTATATATCAGTTTTGAATTTGCAAACAATATTACAAGTCCTGGACATTTTTTTTATATTTACACTTATACAAAATATTGCAGTACTGTTTAAAATCATTTATAAAATGAAACAAAATCTGGTTTAGCACCAGACCACTTCATTTTATGTATATGAAACTTTCGCATTAAAACTAGCAATTGAATGGTATAGGCTTTATCCTTTTTTATCCCACAGTCATTAACATAGTATATCATTATATCAGTCCCACCCAGTTTTACATCTATATTGAGTTTCCTTTTAATGAAAGTTTCAACATCAACCCAAAACATCTTTGTGTAAATACAATGAAAGAATAATTGAAAAATGGTTTCTTTTTCATTATTACAGAATTCACACGAGTAATCAATTTTCAATTTGAAACGTTCCAATACATGTTTCACAGGTTAAATTCTATGCATTATTTTATATGAAACTTCCTTTATTTTGTTATTAACAAAGAATTTATCAGCTGTTCATCTCCAAATATTGATGACCAAAAAAATGTAGCTGGGGGATTTGTAACATTTCTATTAAATTTCTAATGCAATTATTTGAAACGTTGTCTTTTAAGATGTTAACATTTCCAATAAAACTTGTATTATTGATATAATCAAGGTTAGGGTTTTCACTACAGTCATTCTCGTGAAGAAACAATACCTTTTTGGATATAGCGTCCATCACAATTGCAAATTCTTTAGGTCTAATTGGGATTTTAAACTTGTTAAGAAATTCTGTGTATGATAACAAACCTCCATCACTGTTCATTAACTGACTAACCAATACAATGTTATTATCAAACCATATATTAAAAAACAGAGATTTGTGTTTGTATAAAATATCCTTATTATTCCAAATATAGTATCTTCTAGGGGAAAAAATTATATTTATAGGCCGATGTCCATGCCATGAGAGCTTGTTGATGAAACCTTGCAAGTTTCACTGGAATTTTGTCAATAGAATAATTACATTTTAACAAGAATTCAAGGCCACCGACTAACTTAAACAGGAAGTTGGGAAAGGTGTTCCACATATTATCTTTCTATTTTTAAGTACTGTTTAATCCAATTAATTTTGAATACATTATTTAATGTATCATAACTTAGTACCTCTAGGCCCCCATTATCCTTCGAATTGCACAATTCCTCTTTTCTCAAATAATGTGGTTTTCTTTTCCAATAAAGTCAAAAAGTAATTTGTCCAACTTTTTAACAACTTTAGGAGGCATATCAAGTGATAAGGAAACATAAACTGATCTGGAGATTCCTTCAGCCTTGAACAAAAGGATCCTCCCTTGTAATGACAAATCCCTTTGTAACCACATATTAAATCTATTGTTGGTTTTTTTAATGATTAAATCAAAACTTAAATCACTGTGCATATTCTCAACTTTACATATAATTACTCCAATATAAGTCACACTGTTTTTGATTGGAATACCATATATATCTGATAAATTACTGTTGTTCAAGGGAAAAAGAAACGATTTACTCATATTCATTCGTAATCCTGATATATCTGACAAATCTTTAATACAGTAACAGCTTTATGAACTTCATGTTCATCTTTCAGAAACAGTGTTGTCATCCGCAAACTGACACAACTTAAACTCTTTTCCCAAAGCTGTAATACCTTGAAAATATCCATTCTTTAAATGAAGAGCCATTATTTGGGATGCTAACAAAAATAAAAAGGAAGAAATTGGACAACCTTGTCTTACCCCTCTGCCAATTTCAAATCTATTAGATGTTCCCTGGGCCAATTTCACCGAACTAGTGCATCCTTTATATAATGTTTTAACAGCTTTCAAAAAATACTTGCCAAATCCAAAAAATATTAATTGCTTTAAACAAAAAATCATGTTCTATGGTGTCGAACGCCTTATGAAAATCAGAATCAGAATCAGCTTTATTGCCAAGTATGCTTACACATACATGGAATTTGTCTTGGTGACAGAAGCTTACAGTGCACAAACAATACAAAACAGCAACAAGACATAGATAAATAAAAATTGAAAGAAGGAAAAAAGATAATAATAATAATAAATAAATAAATAATTTAATAGAAAATAAAGTATATATAGAATACACAATAAGACAATATATATATATATACACACATATATACACACATATACATACACACAGACACACACATACATACATACACACATACACATATGTAGTGCAAATCTAGTATAAATCTGTTATATACAGTGCAAGGGAATGTAATGGCAGAAGAGGCTGGATGTGTTGGATAAATATAAAAAGACTAAACTGTGTATTTCACATAATTATTGCTCAATGGAGCAATTTTAACTGTTCATGAGATGGATAGCCTGAGGGAAAATACTGTTCCTGTGCCTGACGGTTCTGGCGCTCAGAGCTCTGAAGCATCCAGAGTGATTTTTCCAGCCTTTTTCCTCACTCTGGAAGTGTACAGTTCTTGAAGGGAGGGCAGAGGGGAACCAATAATCCTCTCAGCAGTCCGAACTGTCCTTTGTAGTGTTCTGATATCTGATTTTGTAGCTGAACCAAACCAGACAGTTATTGAAGTGCTGAGAACAGACTCAGTGACTGCTGAGTAGAACTGTATCAGCAGCGCCTGTGGCAGGTTGAACTTCTTCAACTGACGAAGGAAGTACAACCTCTGCTGAGCCTTTTTCATAATGAAAAAGTCAATGTGGGTCTCCCACTTCAGGTCCTGTGAGATGGTAGTGCCCAGGAACCTGAATGACTCCACTGCTGCCACAGTGCTCTTTAGAATGGTGAGGGGGGTCAGTGTTGGTGTGTTCCTCCTAAAGTCCACAATCATCTCCACTGTTTTGAGCGTGTTCAGCTCAAGGTTGTTTTGATGGCACCAGACAGCCAGCTGTTTAACCTCCCTTCTGTATGCAGACTCATCGTCATCTCGGATGAGGCCAATGACAGTGGTGACGTCTGCAAACTTCAGGAGCTTGATAGAGGGGTCCTTGGTGATGCAGTCATTGGTGTAGAGGGAGTAGTGGGGAGAGCACACATCCCTGGGGGGCACCAGTGCTGATTGTACAGGTGCTGAAAGTGAATTTCCCCTGTCTCACAAGCTGCTGCCTGTCCGTCAGAAAGCTGGTAATCCACTGACAGATAGACGTGGGAACAGAGAGCTGGTGTAGTTTAGTCTGGAGTATAGCTGGGATGATGGTGTTGAAAGCTGAATTGAAGTCCACAAAAAGGATCCGTGCATATGTCCCTGGTCTATCCAGATGTTGCAGGATATGATGCAGTCCCATGTTGACTGCATCCTCCAAAGACCTGTTTGCTCGATAAGCAAATTGAAGGGGATCTAGAAAGGGTCCAGTGGTGTTGGAAAGGGGCCAACACCAGTCTCTCAAATGATTTCATGACCACAGACATCAGGGTGACAGGTCTGTAGTCATTAAGTCCTTTGATTTTTGGTTTCTTTGGGACAGGAATGATGATTGAGCATTTGAAGCAGCATGGGACTTCACACTGCTCCAGTGATCTATTGAAGATCTGTGTGAAGATGGGGGCCAGCTGGTTAGCACAGGATCTAAGACACGCAGGTGAAACACCATCTGGTTCTGAAGCTTTCCTAGTCTTTTGTTTCTGAAAGACATGGCACACCTCTTCTTCACAGATCTTAAGTGCAGGTTGAGTAACAGGAGGGGGGTTGCAGGAGGTGTTGGTGTTTGTGTGAAGTGAAGATCAGAGCGGGTGTGGGGTGTGAGATTGGGCCTTTCAAATCTACAGTAGAACACATTCAGGTCATCAGACAGTTGTTGGTCCATCACAGGGTTGGGGGTAGGAGTCCTGTAATTTGTGAGTTGTTTCATGCCACTCCACACTGTTAGCTGAAAACTTGTTTTTCAGCTTCTCAGAGTATCTTCTTTTAGCCACTCTGATTTCCCTGTTCAGTGTGTTCCTGGCCTGATTGTACAAGACTTTATCCCCACCCCTATAAGCATCCTATCTGGCCTGATGAAGCTGCCTGAGCTCTGCTGTAAACCATGGTTTGTTATTGTTGAATGTTAAATAAGTCCTAGTAGGAATGCATATATCCTCACAAAAACTGATATATGATGTAACAGTATCTGTGAACTCATCCAGGTCGGTGGCTGCAGCCTCAAAAACACTTTAATCCGTGCAATCAAAGCAGGCTTGTAGTTCCAGCTCTGCTTCACTGGTCCAAATCTTTACAGTCCTTACAACAGGCTTGGCTGATTTTAATTTCTGCCTGTAGGCTGTAAGAAGTTGAACCAGACAGTGATCAGAAAGTCCCAAAGCTGCTCTAGGGACAGAGCGATATGCATCCTTTATTGTTGTGTAGCAGTGATCCAGTATGTTCCTGTCTCTGGTTGGGCATGTAATGTGCTGTTTGTATTTGGGCAGTTCATATGTGAGATTTGCTTTGTTAAAATCCCCAAGAATAATAATAACTGAGTCCGGATATTGTTGTTCCGTGTCTGTGATCTGATCAGCCAACTGTTGCAGCGTGGCACTAAAATCAATGAATAACATAAAACTATTACCCAAAATGATAACCTACCATATCTAATATCAATCTAATATTATTACTAATATGCCGTCATTGAATAAATCCAGTCTGTTCTTCATCAATAATGTCATCTAATCCTTGTTTCAATCTTTTAGCAAATATATGGGCAAACACTTTGGCATCATTATTTAAAAGACTAATAGGCCTCCAATTTTCTAAGTGAAAAATATTTTTATTTGGTTTTGGAATTAATGTAATGACACCTTGCCTTAACGAGTCTGGCAATTCTCCTTTTCTATAGATTCTTTATATACAGCAAGCAAAAATGTAGATAATTTATCTTTGAGGACTTTGTAAAATTCACTAAGAAGTCCATCGTTATCTGGAGATCGATAATTTTTTAAATACCCAATACATTCCTTAATTTCTTCCAGTTTTATCTCTTCATCACACAATAATTTGAAGTCATTTCTAATGGTTTTTGCTTTCCAAAAATATTATTCAAAAATTTATTAAAATCAGAGTTAACGAAATTAGAGGTGTAGAGACATTTATAAAATTGAGTAACATGTTGGGATATCTCCATATGATCCTCCGACACTGTATTGTTTATTAGTAGTTTGTTTACTGAAGACATCTCTCCATTTCTTTTTTCTAAATTACAAAGATTCAACACCAATCATGTTCACTTTAATGTTGTAAAAGAAGAGATAAATGCACTGGAGCTTAGGTGTCCCACATTAGTCAGTGTCCAACATTACCCTAATCCACCCTATACCCTGAAGTTTGTAACTGTGGTGACATCACAGTATCTGAACCGCTGAAATTCAGTGCTGGAATTCCCTTCCATTAGGAGAATCGTGAAAATAAATAAATAAATACAGCTCAGTTGCATATGTCTCAAGAAAGTAAATAAATAAATAAATACAGCTCAGTTGCATATGTCTCAAGAAAGTAAATAAATACAGCTCAGTTGCATATGTCTCAAGAAAGTAAATAAATAAATAAATAAATACAGCTCAGTTGCATATGTCTCAGTTCTGCTCGACATTACACGATGACCTGAATAAATGAAAACAGTTATCCTTCCCAGACATTTGCAGGATATATTCACCACTGATGCTTAGTTATTGTCCTATTCAATGGGGAGAAGTGCATTTGAATATTGCAGAAGAAAAGCAAACATGTAATATGAAATAACAATGTAATGTGTGTGTCCCTTCTTCAGTATTATGTCAGAAACTATGGTTAGGCTACAATATTTAATAATGGTTAAATTAGTGGTTAGTTTTATACAAAGGTATACCTTGACCTGAAACCCTTTCATGCTAGTCTCTATAAAATGGTTTCAGTGCAGTAAAGTTAGTTTTATATTTTACATTCGTTTGACATTCGCGACAATACCAATTAAACTCTCCGTGCAAATCACATTTTCAAGCCAAACCAACTTGGACATGCATGAATAGGTTTTCTTTGCCTAGCACAAAGCTGAATTTTAAAAGATATATATTTTTTTTCCATATAAATTATATTAGCCCTATAAAACAATTAAACAGTTTAACCATTTGATATTATGACATCATAAAAAATATTAAATGTTCTTAAAAATATCCCTTTCATGACACAAGGCTCTGTTTGTGGAATTTACATGCTATTTATTTATTTTTTAAATAAACATAGTAGTGTAAATGTTTGTAATATTCTAATTCCATTAAACTCAATGACCGTTTGACCTAGAGACATGAAACCAACTGTAAAACACATATTATTCTTCATATAGTACAAGACTTGTTTTTGGGAGTAAATGTTCAGTACTTTTTATACTGAACCTTTTTTTTTTAGCTTTAAAGTGAGTCACTGTCAACTGCCATTGTAATAAAAAGACGACTCGCAATATTCATAAAAAAATATCCTTTTGCGTTCTGTATAAAAAAGAAAGTCGGAGGGGGCCTGGGTAGCTCAGCGAGTATTGACGCTGACTACCACCCCTGGAGTCACGAGTTCGTATCCAGGGTGTGCAGAGTGATTCCAGCCAGGTCTCCTAAGCAACCAAATTGGCCCAGTTGCTAGGGAGGGTAGAGTCACATGGGGTAACCTCCTTGTGGTCACGATTAGGGGTTCTCGTGCTCGGTAGGGTGCATGGTAAGTTGTGTGTGTATCATGGAGAGTAGCATGAGCCTCCACATGCTGTGAGTCTCCGCGGTGTCATGCACAGGCAACTGAGACTTGTCCTCTGCCACCCAGATTGAGGTGAGTAACCACGCCACCCCGAGGACCTACTAAGTAGTGGGAATTGGGCTTTCCAAATTGGGAGAAAAGGGGATAATAAAATAAAAAAAAGAAAGTCGGATTTGGAACGACATGAGGTTGAGTAAATTATAAGAGAATTTTTATTAACTTTTCACATATTAATTTGCTTGGAATTAAATGTTGTAATGTTTTGATTCATCTTGGAATTGGTTTGTTTGGATTACGAGTTATAGCTCTTTATTGAAGATTTTTTTATATATATAAATGTCAATTGAGGACATGAATGGGAAAAAATACTTCCAGAACCAAGGCTACTAAAAATATGCAATCTTACACAACCACTAGATGGTTCCATTTATTGGTAGATTGTATATTTTAAAAAACCTGATTAAGCAGAAAAGTGTAAAAATTTCTATCCCTAATCGATCTCTAATCTTGCAGTCTATAGTGTTTAAACAAAACCTGGCATTTATAATTTTTTGTGATATAGCTGCTGATCCATTGGTCAGGAGTCTTCGTCTTCATAGTGATGCTGTGTTGTGCCTCGCCTCCGATGACCACTACATCTTATCTGGCAGTAAAGACCAAACCGTCGCTCTGTTTGACTGCAGGGCTTGAAAACTTTTGCAGAAAGTCCAGGTAAGCACACAGCACACCTGAACCTAAAAAATGTGAATAAACGCCATCTGTAGGTATGTAACAAGCTGCTCATGGGGTTTTTTTAACTCTTGAAATGTGTATAGCTGAGTTCCTACCTGCTGTCACTGTCCTACAGCGGTCGGGAGGTGTGGGCCGGAGATAACCGTGGACTCGTCCACACCTTCTCCTTGCACAACAGCTCCCTCATGCCCATATCCCAGTTTAATATCCACACTTCACTGGTCACAGGTGTACATTACTCTCCTGGTACTCTGTTCACATGCTCCTCTGACTGCACCATCAAGGTGAGGCTTCCCATCCATTAAGAAATGTTTTTGTTGTCCTTTTATCCAAGGTTTCTGTATTTAGCATCTCTTGTTTGATGAGAGGTTCAGGTTCACCTCCCATGTGCTCCATCCAAGACACTGTGGACACTTCACCATCAGGCAGGGGTTAATGGAGTATGTTTACATTTGTTACATTAATTTATCTCTATATTGGTAGTCCAACATACTGTTCTATACTTTAAGCTTATTAGGGTTTTTCCTAAACAAAGTTCAAAACTATTAAATGTAACTCCTCCTACAGCTTTCTAGCTACACCCACCAAACTTGGTACAGACTGTACCAAGTTCTGACTTCTCTGACTTAGTGTGCGTTGAATTTTCTAACTGATCAGCATTATGGTTTTTCCATAGTGGGCAATCAAAATCTACCCAAAAATCTACCGTTGCTTTTACCGTTGCATTACGACCTTGGCGTTACTAGCACCATGCACTACCATTTCTGCTGTTGCACTGTATATACTGCAGTGCTAAGCTGCAAGTTTGAAAGGAAGTAAAGTTAACTGCACGTTTTACCATGTCACATTCTGATATCTCATAAATAGTTCTGTTTAATGATACCAGTATAACTCTTATCTATCGGTTATCTGCTTCAGGTAAGTAAAGGCTCATCAGGTTTCTCTATCTTCTCAGTTAAGCATTGAGGCAGGAATACTGGTCATCGCTTCTGGTGACATGAATGTGGAGGTTTGGAGATCCAGATCCTGAGGAAAAAACACCCAATCAGTTTGTCATCTGACAATTATGTCATACTGTACACTTCAAATCGCTACTCTTTAACATTCTGGGAATTTGTTGATGCATTATACTTTAATTTGTCACTTTTATTTAAAAAAAGAAGTTATGTGGTAGCTCTCTGATACTTAAGTGTTTCTTATGCCTTGATCCTACCACAGAAATACAATTTAAAATGGTAATTCTGAATGTAGATCTCGCAATTGTGACTTTTTCTCGTAATTGCGGCTATATATTTCCTAATTACAAGATTCAGTATAAAGATTTAAAGTCGCAGTTGTGAGATATAAAGTCACAGTTATGAGAAATAAAGTCACAATTAAAAAAAATAAAGTTTTTTAAATACAAAGTCACAATTACATTAAATACATTTACAATTTCGAGATAGAATGTCACAATTTTGAGAAATAAAGTCGCAATTACAGGAAATAAACTCGCAATGACAAGAAATAAAGTCATTGTTTTGAGATGTAATGTATATATACATACACTACCGGTCAAAAGTTTAGGGTCACTTACTCATTCTTTATGATAATTATTTTTTTTCTTCACATTTTAGAATAATAGTAAAGTCATGAAAACTATGGAATAACATAAATGGAACTATGGGAATTATGTTGTAACTAAACAAAATCCAAAATAAATAAAAACTGTGTTATATTTGAGCATCTTCAAAGTAGTCACCATTTGCGTAGAATTTGCAGACATGTACTCTTGACATTTTCTCAACCAACTTCTTGTCATTGTTTTCCCAGAGACTACGGACTCCCTAGTTTTATCTAGACTTTCCCGTGTATATACTTACCCTGTTATTGTTCCCCTCATCAGAGTTTTGTGTTGGTTCATCCTCCGTTCCCCAGTGCTTGGACTCTCCTGTGTTTAGGTTTCCTGCATATATCAAAAGACTGTTGTGATTTAACCTTTCATCTGCACATCACTATATTTCCCTGTTTGAATTTTACTCACCTGCTGTCTGCTTCATATCTGTTTCTGGATTGCCTCATCTGTTGTTTACATCACTGCTTCACCTGTTTAATAAACCATGCTTGTGTGTGTTTTGCCTATTTATTTAACCTAAATATATATAGAACATCTTATTCAATCATATATAATGCAGGTATGTGTATATTATTTAATATATAGGCTTAACTTAATATAAGGTATATAGTGAGTATATAGGCTATATATTCAGTGTGTGTATAGTTCTGGGGAAAAATTAAGAGACCACTGCAAAATTATCAGTTTCACTGGATTTAATATTTATAGGTATGTGTTTGAGTAAAATGAACTTTTTTTTTATTCTATAAAGTACTGAAAACATTTCTCCCAAATTCCAAATAAAGATTGTGTCATTTAGAGCATTTATTTGCAGAAAATGACAAATGGTCAAAATAACAAAAAGATGCCGTGTTTTCAGACCTCAAATAATGCAAAGAAAACAAGTTCATATTCATTTTAAACAACACAATACTAATGTTTTAACTTAAGAAGAGTTCATCTGGTGGAATAACCCTGATTTTCAATCACAGCTTTCATGTGTCTTGGCATGCTCTCTACCAGCCTTTCACATTGCTGTTGGGTGACTTTATGCCACTCCTGGTGCAAAAATTCAAGCAGCTCTGCTTTGTTTGATGGCTTGAGGCCATTCGTCTTCCTCTTGATCACATTCCAGAGGTTTTCAATGGGGTTCAGGTCTGGAGATTGGGCTGGCCATGACAGGGTCTTGATCCAGTGGTCCTCCATCCACACCTTGAATGACCTGGTTGTGTGGCATGGAGCATTGTCCTGCTGGAAAAACCAATCCTCAGAGTTGGGGATCATTGTCAGAGCAGAAGGAAGCAAGTTTTCTTCCAGGATAACCTTGTATGTGGCTTGATTCATGTGTTCTTCACAAAGACAAATCTGCCCAATTCCAGCCTTGCTGAACACCTCCAGATCATCACCAGTCCTCCACCAGGTCATCTAATGGTTAGACGGAGACCTGGAGAGGCCTTCAAGCCACAGTGTCTCGCACCCACTGTGAAATTTGGTGGAGGATCGGTGATGATCTGGGGGTGCTTCAGCAAGGCTGGAATCACGTACAAGGTTATCCTGGAAGAAAACTTGCTTCCTTTTGCTCTGACAATGTTCCCCAAATCTGAGGATTGGGTTTTTTCAGCAGGACAATGCTCCATGCCACACAGCTTGAATTTTTGCACCAGGAGTGACATAAGGTCACCCAACATCAATGTGAAAGACTGGCAGAGAGCATGCCAAGACACATGAAAGCTGTGATTGAAAATCAGGGTTATTCTACCAAATATTGATTTCTGAACTCTTCCTAAGTTAAAACATTAGTATTGTGTTGTTTAAAAATGAATATGAACTTGTTTTCTTTGCATTATCGGGGGTCTGAAAACACTGCAACTTTTTTGTTATTTTGACCAGTTGTCATTTTCTGCAAATAAATGCTTTAAATTACAATATTTTTATCTGGAATTTGGGACAAATGTTGTCAGCAGTTTATAGAATAAAACAAAATTGTTCAATTTACTCAAACACATACCTATAAATAGTAAATTTAGAGAAACTGATAATTTTGCAGTGGTCTCTTAATTCATTAAACTTAATGTTTGAGTTATTTTTCCGCCTTATTTGCGCAAAAATAACGACAACATTCAGCCAAAAGCCATTCGGTTTATATTGTAAACCCTTAACCTGTATATAATACACATGAGTCCACTTGGCGTGTCACAGATCCATATATAGACTCAACGCGTTTTGAGGAGTCTGTTTTAAGTTTGTACCATTGCGCTCGCCGTACTTGTTTTGAACACGTGTGTTCAAGTGTGCCGTCTAGTGAGTGAGATCCGCGTTAAACTACATTAACAAGCCGGACATTACATACAAACCCACAGGGGTGAGTAGAATATTAGTTTAAGAGATTTTCTTTGGAAAAAATAAGATGCTTCTTTAAAACTGCGCGTTAGATTAAATATATAACACGATGAATTATTGACAGACTCTGCTAGTATAATTTTCACATTATTTACATCACATAAACACTATTTGTTGAAAAAAAAAAACAACAACAAATAAATAAATACTGTTGCAGAAAATGTCTCTAACTCTTGTTTAAAAATGCTGTTGATAATATACTTTGGTGGTGCCATGGTATTCTTTAAAGTACTTTGATGTACCATATACTGTACATATCATGGTATAGGAGGAATGTGGTAATCATTCAGTAATATGGTATACTGTATATCAAAATACGATGGTATTACCATCTTATACCATCACTTTACCATGGCATTTCCACAGTACTTAAGAGTTGGCAATATATCCTGTTCTTACTGACACTTCTATTCATTACTATTGCATGTTGTAGTTACAGATCAGGGTGATAATGGCACATCAGGCTCCCTCGGTGGCGAGGGACGCAGTGTTAAAGGAGAGCTGCCCTCTGCCAGAGGAGTTGCCCCGGATTAAAGGTTATGACTTCAATCAGGGTGTGGACCACAAAGCCCTGCTGCAGTCCTACCTCACCACGGGCTTCCAGGCCAGCAGCTTTGCCCAGGCCGTGCAGGAGATCAATAAAATGGTGAGTGATTTAAAAAATAAAGCAAACTGCTGTGTGCATGATGGAGTTTGCAGTTTATAATGTCTTAAAGGGATAGTTTTATATATATATATATATATATATATATATATATATATATACATATACACTGGTGGCCAGAAGTTTGGAATAATGTACAGATTTTGCTGTTTCAAAAGGAAATTGGTACTTTAATTCACCAAAGTGGCATTCATCTGATCACAAAAGTATAGTCAGGACATTACTGATGTAAAAAACAGCACCATCACTATTTGAAAAAAGTCATTTTCTAGACAGGCCCCATTTCCAGCAGCCATCACTCCAACACCTTATCCTTGAGCAATCATGCTAAATTGATAATTTGGTACTAGAAAATCACTTGCCATTATATCAAACACAGTTGAAAGCTATTTGGTTCATTAAATGAAGCTTAACATTGTCTTTGTGTTTGTTTTTGAGTTGCTACAGTATGCAATAGACTGGCATGTCTTAAGGTCAATATTAGGTCAAAAATGGCAAAAAAGAAACAGCTTTCTCTAGAAACTCGTCAGCCAATCATTGTTTTGAGGAATGAAGGATATACAATGCTTGAAATTGCCAAAAAACTGAAGATTTCATGCACAGGTGTACACTACAATCTTCAAAGACAAAGAACAACTGGCTCTAATAGGACAGAAAGAGATGTGGAAGGCCAGATGTACAACTAAACAAGAGGATAAGTACATCAGAGTCTCTAGTTTGAGAAATAGACACCTCTCATGTCCTCAGCTGACAGCTTCATTAAATTCTACCCGCTCAACACCAGTTTCATGTACAACAGTAAAGAGAAGACTCAGGGGTGCAGGTCTTATGGGAAGAATTGCAAAGAAAAAGCCACTTTTGAAACAGAAAAACAAAAAGAAAAGGTTAGAGTGGGAAAAGAAACACAGACATTGGACAACAGATAATTGGAAAAGAGTGTTATGGATCTTAACCCCATTGAGCTTTTGTGGGATCAGCTAGACTGTAAGGTGCGTGATAAGTGCCCAACAAGACAGCCACATCTATGGCAAGTGCTACAGGAAGCATGTGTGAAATGTCACCTGAGTATCTGGACAAACTGACAGCTAGAATGCCAAGAATCTGCAAAGCTGTCATTGCTGCACGTGGAGGATGTTTTGATGAGAACTCTTTGAAGTAGTTTAAGAAGTTCGGAACATTTATTTCAAATTGTTATAGTAATTTTTCACATTATTAATGTCCTGACTATACATTGTGATCAGTTGAATGCCACTTTGGTGAATAAAAGTACCAATTTCTTTCCATAAGAGCAAAATCTGTACATTATTCCAAACTTTTGGCCACCAGTGTGTGTGTGTGTGTGTGTGTGTGTGTGTGTGTGTGTGTGTGTGTGTGTGTGTGTGTGTGTGTGTATATATATATGTATGTATGTTCATATGAACATAATTGAATATTAATGACTTATGAATAAATGTCGCATGTGTTATCCTGTTGTTAATTAATTAAAAAAAGAACATAAAAAATGTTTAAGAAATGTAAATATATTTAATATATTAATATATTTAAGAAATGTTTAGATGAGTTAAGAAAGGGGGCATTGCAGGATGTTTGCATAGCCACAAATCAACATCAAAATCTAAGCTCTTATCTCATGTTGAGTCTCATCTTTTTGCTTTTTGCAGTGTACATTACATTAACCTGACTACCGTTGCTTGTGCTCTGTATGATGTCTCTGCGTTTGGAGTAGATAGAGAAGCGTTTAGAGTCGTTGCAGGAGGAGCAGGTGGGACATGAGGGCAGCGATTCTCATCACTCTGCTTCAGGATGCACCATCTTCCTGGGCTACACCTCCAACCTGATCAGCTCAGGTGTGCGAGAGAGCATTCGCTACCTTGCACAGCACAAAATGGTACGACCACACCTGTGACTTTGTTTGCAGCACTATTATTGTCCGCAAATGTTTTGAATTTGTCTCGATTTTATTTTTTCAAATGTAGCGTTGTCTGTTTTTTTCTTCTATAACGCAAATAATGTGTTTACATGTATATATTTTCATGTTTTTGTAGGTAGATGTGATAGTAACCACAGCAGGAGGGATTGAAGAGGACCTTATAAAATGTTTAGCACCCACTTACCTTGGAGAGTTCAGTCTGAAAGGCAAAGAACTACGACAGCAAGGCATTAATAGGTAAAAGAACAGTTCCTGGTTAGATCTTTTTAATGCTTATAGAATTCTGTGCATCAAGATATATTTCTATTTTTTGTCATAGAATAGGGAATCTCCTGGTACCAAATGATAATTACTGTAAGTTTGAAGACTGGCTGATGCCTATTCTGGACCAAATGGTTCTGGAACAGAAAACAGAGGTGAGAAGTTTGATACCATTTTCAAGTATTTGTGGTTTTTTTTTTTGTCTTTTTTTTTTCTTCTGTTTCGTTTTGAGTTGTTTTTTTTAATGTATTTGTTGTTTTGTTTGATTTTTGTTTTTTGTTTGTTTTAATTTTTATTTATTTTTTCCTCCCATGTTTTGTGTTTGAAATTTTAAAATATTGTTTTTTTTATTATTATTGAGGTTTTATGAGGGGATCAATTTAAATGTGTTTATTGACGGTGCAATCAATATCTACTCATGCAGTCATGTAATTTTTTTTTGTTTGTTATATTTTTTTGTTTTGTGTCATTTTTTGTTTTGTTTTATGATTTGTTTTTCCTGTCAGGGTTTGTGTTGAAATTTTCACGTTTTTTTTATTTTTTTTTTTTAGCTACATTTTATGAAAGGGATTAATTTCAAATTGTTTATTGTTAGTGTAATCAATATTTACTCATGCAGTCATGTATTTGTTTCATTTCTATTTTGCTATTTTTTTTTATTGTTTTGTTTGGTTGTGTTTTTTGTTTTGTTTTTGTTTTTTTTGTTTTGTTTTTCCTCCCAGGAAATATCAATATTTACTCAAGTAGTCATGTATTTGTTTTTTTGTTTAATTTTTATTTAATTTTATTTTCAGTTTTGATTGTTTTGTGTTTGTTTTGTTTGGTTGTGTTTTGATTTGTTTTTTGTTTTGTTTTCCCTCCCAGGGTTTGTATTGAAATTGTATGTATATACTGTATATACTCATGCAGTCCTTTATTTATTTATTTATTTTGTTTTGTTTGTTTCAATTTTATTTTGCTGTGTGTGTGTGCATGTTTGTTTTGTTTTTGTTTGGTTGTGTTTTGATTTTTTTTGTTTTTATTTATTTATTTTATTTTTTGCTTTTGTTTTGTGCTTTGTTTTTCCTCCCAGGGTCTGTGTTGAAACTTTTACATATTGATTTTTCTCATTGATAGTTTATGTGTGTGTGATAAAATAAATGTTTTTCGATGGTGCAATAAATATGTAATCATGAAGTCATGTATTTGGCTTACATTTTGAGGTTTTATTTTGTGAGTTAAATATGTGAAGTATTGTTGAATGTACATCAGGGCACACACTGGACACCCTCGAAAATGATCCACCGACTCGGCAAAGAAATAAACAACCCAGATTCTGTTTATTACTGGGCCTATAAGGTATTTAATTAAAGACACACAAGTCACATCTAATAATCTTTTCTCAAATGTAGCATCTCCTAATGGATCAAAAAACAACCATCAAAAACAACCTTTAACCTTGTTTTTCAGAATGACATCCCTGTGTTTAGCCCTGCCCTCACTGATGGCTCATTGGGTGATATGATCTATTTCCATTCATACAAGAACCCTGGACTGGTGCTTGACATTGTGGAGGGTGAGTTGCACAAGATTTGGTATGAATGAGTCTGGAGAACTTCTACAGTCAAGATAGTAATTTCATAATGGTAATTTTGGATACTGCAGATATTCGGAGGTTAAACAGCAAAGCCGTGTTTGCCAAAAGCACAGGGATGATTATTCTCGGGGGAGGTCTCGTCAAACATCATATCGCCAATGCTAATCTCATGGTAATCACATGGACCCAAAAGAAACCAGAAAGGTCTTGACATTGAACATAAAATATTAACTGATGTTCTCATCCTTTTTTGTCACTCTCAGAGGAATGGAGCGGATTTTGCTGTATTTGTCAACACTGGTCAGGAGTTCGATGGTTCAGACTCCGGTGCCAGACCGGATGAAGCTGTTTCATGGGGAAAGATCCGCATGGATGCCACACCTGTAAAGGTAAGATTCTTTATGATTCCTTAGTGAACATGTCCAAAGTTAATGTGATGAATTACGATGATATGATGATGATCTGGTTAACTGTCATTGTTTCTCTGCAGGTTTATGCAGATGCCTCTATAGTATTTCCACTCTTAGTTGCTGAAACGTTTGCACACAATGCCAACAGACTGATCAAGGAAAAGAAGAGTGATTGATGGTGCTTTTCTCTTTCTAAACCTCTGTAGCATCCTTTGTCTTTTCCTGTTTGCTTTTGATATCTGTCCAACTGATTTGAATGCACCATCTAAATTCATGACATCATGTTTGACTTGATCATCTAAACAAGCTTAGCGTCTTTGTTTCTTTTATTATATGTGACCGTTTGCAATCATTTAAGTCTTTCTATGTAATGCCTGTAAAAATCTGTTCAAAAGAAGTAGATTTTTCAGAAGGGACAATGTTGATTTTATGTATTTCATCCTTAATTGTTGTGCACATCAGCTTTAGTGCCATTTCTGTCTGCTACTTTTATCTGGATATTTATGCTCAATCAGTTTTCAGAAAAAAAAAAAGAGAAAAAACATAGCAAATGTCATTATGAAAGTGCACATTTTGCAGTATTAAACAACTCATAAGATGTTGAAAATGATCAGATCATATACTGACATTGCTCCGTATGGTTTTATCTGTGAAATATTGTGCATAACATTGTGTTCTGTAAATTTTAAAGGAATATTTCGGGCTCAATACAAGGTTTAAAGTTAAGCTCAATCAACAGCATTTGTGGCATTTGTTGTCAGATTGATTTTTAAAAAAAGCAGCAGCAAAAATCTGGATTACAACGAGGCACTTACAATGGAAGTGAATCGGGCCAGTCTGTAAACATTAATAAAATACTTACTGTTTCAAAATTATAGCCACAACATGTGAACAGTATGCTTGTTAAAGGGCTAGTTCACCCAAAAATGAAAATTCTCTCATATCAAAAGAGCTGAGAAATTGATCTAAACATCTTCATTTGTGTTTAGCAGATGAATCATATGCATCTGGGATGCATGAGGGTGAGTAAATGATGAGAGAATTTTCATTTTTGGGTGAACTATCTCTAACATGATTTTAGTGTGATAAAATCACTTACTAACCTTTTCTATGTAAAGTTATAGCCAATATTTCAATTTTTTGGCCATGACAGCGTAACACTATAAACACTAAAACGACAATTTAAACAACTTTACAGCTCAAATAAAACATGAGTTTTAACAGAAGAATTAATGTGTGCTTTTATAAAATTATAAGCTCCAGATTCCAAAAATTGGCCCCATTCACTTCCATTGTAGTAGCCTTGATTTTTGCTTCTTCTTTTTTTTTTTTTTTTTTTTAAGAAAAGGAGGGACAAGTCAAAATAAATTTTTGTAGTAATCAACATTATGCCAAAAACGCTGTTGATTGAACTTAACTTGTATTGAATCCAGAAAATTCCTTTAAGGCCACCAGAGGGCAGTTGTGTCTTTGGTTCAGCGGTTACCAAATTATTTTTTTATATCCTTCATTTATTCACAAGAGGCTCTGTTAATTTATTTTACTTGTGCTTGACTGTATAGTACTGTAACAGTTTATTTAACTGGTGCGAGAAATTAAAACGATTTATAGTCTATTCAGCTGCTCTGTTGAAAGTCGTCAAGACTTGGGCATGAAAATGGCAAGAACATATGCTTGACTATAGTAAAAATGTTCAAGGTGTGCAAAGCAAACGTTTTGACCTAATTGCAAATGGTATTTTGGCCCTGTCATTATAGTCTCAAATTTTCCTCCTCATACTTGAAGTTGCAATGATAAGTATTCTGCGCCTTAGGTAAATGGTGCAAATCTGAAACCAATGTGTTTTCAACTTGCATGCAAAGCATGTCCTGTCTCGCTTATTTTTATACTCTTATTTTGCTACCAAGAAGTCTTACCGTGCAGCTCATCCTGATACAGGTCAGATTGCTGTTGAGTGGATGTCAGTTTTCTGGGCGTTGTTGCATGCATGAGGTCACCTGAATAGATTTGTTATGAGCAATGCTTTGTCTAACTGAAACTTTTAAATATGCAAAATTGTGGTCATGGTGTTAGAAGGAACTGTTTCAGTGTGCTTAAAGGTTTAGTTCAAGCGTTAATAAAAAGTTTGTCAAATAATTTGCGCAACCTGAAAACGTTGTTCCAAACCCGAATGACACTGTTTCTAACGTGGAACACAAAAGGGATATTGTTAGGCAGAATACTAGCTTCAGTCACCATCTTTTTTTTCCCCATGCAATGAAAGTGAATGGTGACTGAAGTTTGATTTTTATTTTTTGGAAGTTAGGGAAGTTAGTTTTTTAGGGAAGTTAATCATCCCTTGAACTTATTTCAAGGTGGGATAAAATATATGCATGCCATATTTCCATCATTCTATTTGAACTCTTTGCATTTGTAAAAAGGGAAATAATAAAATTAAATGAATTTTTTTGCCTTAAAAATATAGTTTAAGTTATATACTGCATTCATAAATTATTCACATCCCTTCATTTGTTTCACATTTTATGTTGCAGCCTTATCCTAAAATGCTTTAAATTATTTTTTCACATCAATCTACACCCCATACCCCATACCCCATAATGACAGAGCAAAAACCACATTTTTGATAACTTTGCAAATTTATGAAAAAGAAAAACAAATATCACATTGACATAAGTATTCAGACCCTTTGCTTTGATACTTGAAATTTAGCTCAGGTGCATCCCATTTCTCTGGATCATCTTTGAGATGTTTCTGCACTTTGATTGGAGTCCACCTGTGGCAAATTGAATTGATTGGACATGATTTGGAAAGGCACACACCTGTCTATTTAAGGTCTCACAGCTGAAAATGCATATCAGAGCAAAAACCAAGCCATGAGGTCAAAGGAACTGTCTGCAGAGCTCAGAGACAGGATTGTGTTGAGGCACATATCGAAAAAACATTTCGGCTGCATTGAAGGTTCTTAAGAGCACAGTGGCCTCCATAATTCTTAAATGGAAGTTTGGAACAACCAGGATTCTTCCTAGAGCTGGCCGCCTGGCTAAATTGAGCAATCGGGGGAGAAGGGTCTTGGTAAGAGAGGTGACCAAGAACCCGATGGTCACTCTGGTTGAGCTCCAGAGATCATGTGTGGAGATGGGAGAAACTTGCAGAAGGACAACCATCACTGCAACACTCCACCGATCTGGGCTTTATGGCAGAGTGGCCAGACAGAAGACAGAAAAAAAAACACCCTAAAGGACTCTCGTACTGTGAGAAACAAGATTCTTTGGTCTGATAAAACAAGGCTTGAACTGTTTGGCCTCAATTCCAAGCATCATTTCTGGAGGAAACCAGGCACTGCTCATCACCTGCGCAACGCCATCCCAACGGTGAAGCATGGTGGTGGCAGCATCATGCTGTGGGGGTGTTGTTCAGCGGCAGTGACTGGGGGATTGGTCAGGGTTGAAGGAAAGCTGAATGCAGAAAAATACAGAGATATCCTTAATGAAAACCTGGTCCAGAGCGCTCTGGACCTCAGACTGGGCTGAAGGTTCACCTTCCAACAGGACAATGACCCTAAGCACACAGCCAATACAACACAAGAGTGGCTTTGGGACAACTCTGTGAATGTCCTTGAGTGGCCCAGCCAGAGCCCAGACTTGAACCCAATCGAACATCTCTGGAGAGACCTGAAAATGGCTGTACACCATCGGTCCCCATCCAACCTGGCAGAGCTTGAGAGGATCTGCAGAGAAGAATGGCAGATAATCCCAAAATCCAGGTGTGCAAAGCTTGTCGCATCATATTCAAAAAGACGAGGCTGTAATCGTTGCCAAAGGTGCTTCAACTAAGTACTGAGTTAAGGGTCGGAATACTTATATCAGTGTCAAATAAAAGTTATCAAAAATCAGTTTTTTGCTTTGTCATTATGGGGTATGGAGTGTAGACTGATGTGAAAATATAATAATTTAAAGCATTTTAGCAGAAGGCTACAACATAAAATACACACACAAAAAAATAAATAAACATTAAGGGGTCTGAATACTTTCTGAATGCACTTTAGATATATATATATATATATATATATATATATATATATATATATATATATATAAATTAAAATATTTAATAATTGTATATGCAAATTGTTTTTGATTTAATATATACAATTAGTCATAGTAGTATATTATTATATAATTATTCATACAATTTTTATTCCAATTATTATTATTATTATTATTCTTAAATATTAAACTCAATTGTAAGATGTCATGTATGCACGGATGTCATGTAGGACAAAAGCTCTGTTTATCTTTATGTACAATAAACTTCACTTTGCTGAAATGGTGATGAACCATGAAATAGTAAAGGTGAAAAGTTCAGTGTTCTTCAGCTGTGGGGTGGAGTTAATCTGTCCAGTCTTGTTGATTTTGTGTGTGTGTGTGCGCGCGTGCAGGGGCGGACTGGGAAGGGAAATCGTCCCTGGATTTTACATAGAAACCGGCCCAAAAGGGGAGCCGAACGCCGACTGTTCGGCCCCGTTTCGCGGCCGGCCCACCGGAAAAGTCCCGGTTCTCCATATGGCCAGTCCGCCCTGTGTGTGTGTGTGTGTGTGTGTGTGTGTGTGTGTGGAGGCTATAAATGAGCAGTCACCTCATTATCTTATCTCACTCTCTGTTTACCTGTTATGTTGCCATGGTAACCACCCCAACAATTTATATCTGTCATAAACCTGTAAAGGTGTAAGTCCGTTGGCAAGCAAAAGACACCGTGGGAGTAAATCCGTGAAATGTGAAAAGAAGGTGAGACGTCTGCATGGTGACTTTCAGTCGACTTAGAAATAAAGAGAGCAGTACCCTCGGCTGTCGTCTTAGAAACAGGAAGTACAGTGATGTCAGGTCTAACAGTGACGCAGCCATCTGCTGTCGCTGAAGGGTCTATTCGTTGCTATGGAGACGTCTTTGGTGTAAGCAAACATCCTGCGGTCCCCATTATCATCATCAGCAGCTTGATTTACATTAGAACTGTCCACACCTGGACTACACACACTCACATGAATAAACCAATAGACGTAAAGCCTCGATTTCTCCTTTGCAAGATTTAATCTTTAAACAGAATTTTAGTCTTTATAGAATATCTAATAATAGGTTATAGAATTTAATTTAGGTATAGATATCCATACAAAAAATAAATAAAAATATAAATAAATATTTATTTATTATTATTATTAACCTATTTTTTTGCACTTTTTTTTTAATACAAGTATCAAAATGAGTATTTTTATAAACCTTGCAGTACTAGAAATTATTTACAATTGAAAGCCACTTTTTGTCGATTTGGACTCTTTCATTAGAAGGAGGCCTAGATTTAAGAATTTACATTATTTAGGTTTTTTTGTATTTTTTATTTTATTTTATTTTTTTAAATAGGAATTAATATATTTTCATTAATATTTTATAACATTTTATATTTTTAATATGTGAAATGTTTATATTAAATTATTATTCATTTACATATAAAAAACAAACAAACAAACAAACAAAAAAAACATTTCGAATTTAAGCCAAATTTAAGTTTTTAAATGTTTGTATTTTTTATTTTATTTTTTTACATTTTTACAAAATTGCTTTTTAATGTACTTTGAAATCTTTTAGCAGAACATGAAATAGGCCGACACCTTGCAGTATTAGGAATTATCTGCAATTAAAAGCCACTTTTTGTCAATTTGTTGAATTACATCAGGAGGCCTAGACTTTAGGAATATGCATTATTTTTTTTATTATTTTTTTTATTAATGTATATATTGTCATTCATATTTTAAATAGAATTTTTATGTTAAATATTTATATTAATTTATTTTCAAATATTCATTAATTACAAAAATAAAAAGCCAAAAAACATTTGGAATGTAAGCCACATTTAAGTTTTTAAATGTTTATATATATATATATATATATATATATATATATATATATATATATATATATATATATATATATATATATTACATTTTTACAAAATTGTTTTGTAATGTTTGAAACCTTTGCAGTATTAGGAATTATTTGTTAATGCTTTCAGCATAACGTCACAGGCCGCTGTATCTCTAACACTTTTTAACTGAAGGATTTTTCTCAGAATTGATTTCAAAACCAACTCAAACCGGCTCCTCTTGTGGTTTGGCTATCAAACATTCAAATGTCTATGTATTTGTGTTTCCATGGTCACTTGCTGTATTTTCCAATTGTTTGGTTCTTGGTCACACAACTAAAAAAATGCTAAAGCTGTCTGACACATTTGAGTATTTACCATATGGGGAATTTCACACAATGGAACATGACAACGCAGAAGAAAAGATAAACAAATGCAAGGCACAGGTGGCCTGAAGTTTCATAAAAAAAAACCTTCTTTTCTAAGTGTAGTCCAAATTAAGCAATGCAATATTCTCTGGGATGCAAATACCTAAATAAGTTTCATAGGCCTACTGTCACTGAAAGGTTGTCCAGCAGTACAGTTTGTCCATTAGGATACTGCATTCCCACTTGATAATTACACAAAAAATAGAAAATTAAACTTTTAACCAAATTGGTTTGAATGGCACAGTTCATGGTCTCAATTCAAAGCTGTTTTTTTGTTGTTGTTTTTTACTGTAAAAAAAGGGAATAGTACGCTGTGATTATAAACCCTTAAGGGTAAATCTTACTAAAACACATCCAGGTCACATTTCAAAAAGAATTTCACGTTTCAAAATCAAAAGAACATATGTATATATTATGACTATTAAGGTGCATACAGATGTTTTTAATTCTCTTTATTCTCATAGTGATTCTCATTGGTGTAAAACAGTAATTAAGCTTTAGGCTTCATTTTCTTCAATTCTTATTTCTTCTGATTTTGATGGGTAATATGACCCAGATGTTCTTTACAAGTTTTGTGAGATTCACCTTTGAATGTCTCTAGAAGCTGTGGGGAGGGCAGTTTGTTTCTTTTAAAAAAATTCTAGAACATTTCAAATGTCCAATCATCACATTTATTGGCATCAACAGGTCTTTTGGCTAACTACACCATTCATTATTGCATGTTAATATAATATAATATAATAAACTTGTATTTTTACTATAATTTATTTTAATATATTTATATTATTAAATATATTCATTATACATTTTATTTGTTCTGTATTTATTTGTTTATATTAATAATTGAGTAGCTTTAACCTGCAGCCTTTTAGATAGTAGACCAGATAGTTAACCACTACACTATACCACCCACTATTACACATTATTTTTTATTCTCATTACAAATCAATAATATGTATATTTTTATTATATATATCATAGAAATATAATCATACAAATACATGTAAATAAACATGCATAAAAAATAAGTAAAAATGAGAAAAAAATAGGTGTGCTACAAAGGGATCAAAAAAGTATAGCCACTGGTGCTCACTGGAAAAAGGGGTAACAAAAATTCTTGAAAAAAGAGAAAAATCCAAGGCACTCACGTGGTATGAATTAAAAAGCCTTTATTTAACCGGGCTACAACATCTAAAATGGCCAACGTGTTTTGGCTAAGAAAGCCTTCGTCAGGGTACAATTCCCCGGTACAAAGATGCACAATATATAGTCTTGGCCATCAGTGAAAACATAACAGCTGTGGGAGTGGCTCACAAACTAGCTGTATGGTTGCCAAATATTTATAGATAATAAATATATAAAATATACAGTATATACAAAAATATATGTATTATGTTAATAAATATATGTAAATATTTCAAAAAATATATTTTGAATTTGATTCTCTTTTCTCTATTGTTATGTCAGCAACAATTGTTGAACTGTGTATCAAGTAGGCAAGACACCAAACAATTTCTAAAAATAATTTATCCATAGTGTTATAACAGACAATATCTGTAGTTACAAAATAAAATAGAAAAATGTACATAATTTAACAGATTATTTAACTATTTTTATAGCAAAGGAAATGTGAAAGTTTCTGTTTTTAGCATTATAAACAGTTCATTTGTGGATTTATGTCCTACGGTTTTCATACCTGTCACGTGAATTGTTCAGCTCCAGTATGTAAAGTCCTCTCTCTGTGTTATCACAGTGTATGTGAAGGAGCAGAAGGCCACAGAGAGAAGACCAGGCCCCTGTTCCTGCTGAACTGAGCCAGCTGCAGCCATCCACTGATTATCAGCACAGCAGGCACAGGAGACCAGCCCACTGAGGGAGAACAGCACAGACACAACAACACAAACATGAGGATCCAATAATTATGACAAAATAAGGAGGAAAGAATGACTGAGAAAAAGAACAGAAACAGTCATAGCGAATATGTGTGAATGAATGTTCAGGTCACATTTCACCCCCAAGATCAAAAGAAAAATATGAACAATTTTAATTTGCATAAAGGAAATGAAAAGCATATTTTGAAGATCATTTTAGGACCATTGAATTGTGAGATTATTTTCATGACATTAAAGCAAATTTTTTCCTCAAAATGCTCATTACTGTATCGTATGTTTTACTCTAAGGTGATTCTTATTATGTTGGCTTGACGAAGCCAACATACTGTTACTCTTACTTTAGGGACTTTTCAAAAGTTACATCCACCAAACTTGGCACATACTGGGGTCCATATGTGACAAGCAATAATCAATTGATAAATAAATTAATAAATTGAGAACTCGATAAATCATTTGAGCAATCATTTATAAAGATAATTTGATAAATCAATATACAAATGAGAAATCAATAAATCAACTGAGCAATCAATTATATACATTTGGGTAAATAGATAAAAAGAATCAACAATTTGATAATCAAAAATAACCAATTAATAAAAACACAGATACATAAACTAATTAAAAATGCAATATTCAATTTAACAATTTATAATATTGAATTTGTGATGAAATCGTTTTTTTATTGTTAATGTGTGATTACGGAGTGATTGATAATTGTATTTTTAATTTGCCTATTGCTTTTTCTATTATCCATTGCCCTTTTATTGATTTCCCGGTGAGACGGGAGGGGGCGGTGCCTAATCTGCTGTCATCACTCATTCCCCAAATGGGCGTAGATTCCAGGGGGATGAGGGGGAGGTAACCCTTGCCCTTGGTGATGTCACAGTTTTTATCGTACTGTTTCAGCCACAAGTAAAGCCAATAATGCAGGTTTTTCTCTCTGTGGACCGCCACTTTTAGCGCTGTGTCGCTTCATTGTTTTATTAAATTTGTCATGGAGCCCCTTCCAATTTTAAAAAATCCACTCCCTACTCATTTGTTGTGGCTACGCTGTCTTTGTAGAGTTTGTGTTGCAAATTATGGAAAAAGTATACAGTATGTATATATATATGCAATGTTGTCCTAAAGGCTTAATTTTCTTATTTCTTTATTTTGATTTTGGGGTGAAATATGACCCAGACATCAACTAAAAAATTCATAATTTAGCAGATGCTTTTATCCAAAGCAACATGCAATTTGTCATTAAGAAGCCAACAAAGAGCTAACAATATTAGCAAAAGAAATTAATTGAAAGAAAGAAATAAGAGATTATATTTTGCACGAAGAAAATTAAAAGGCAAATACGGATTATTTTTTAATGACAATTGAGAAAATGTCCTACCAAAAATATCATTACTGAATTGTCTGGACATTTTTTATTTTTTTTATTTATTTATTTTTTGTAATTCTCATCATCCTCAATGGTGGTTCTTTTTGCTTATACATTAAATCAATACTATAATAGAATTTTGTTTTTCATTTAAATCTTCATAAATTAGGCAGTACAACAAATACTGCCATTATATATATATATATATATATATATATATATATATATATATATATATATATATTTACAATTTAAATAATAAATACATTATATATATATATATATATATATATATAATGTATTTATTATTTAAATTGTAAATATATATATATATATATATATATATATATATATATATATATATATATATATATTTACAATTTAAATAATAAATACATTATATATATATATATATATATATATATATATATATATATATATATATTTACAATTTAAATAATAAATACATTATATATATATATATATATATATATATATATTTTTTTTTTTTTTTTTTTTTTTTAGTTTTTTTTTTAAGTTTGTTTTCTCATTACGGTCATAAAAGAGGGAGGGAGTTATTGTATAATTACTATGAAATTAATGTCACAATGCAGTCCTATAAAGGCTTTACCTTCTTAATGGAAATATGGATGTGTTGGTATAAGACTTGGACATATTCTTGACTAATTTCGTGAGATTTACCGATGTATATTTATTTATTTAGTGTATACTTTTATCCAAAGTGACTTTCATATAAGGAAAAATTCAAATTGTCATAAAGAAGCCAACCAAATTAGCAACAATGTTTACCATTAACAGAAACAGACAGACTGAAATCCTAACAATTGGAAACACCTAAAACTATAATAATATCAAGACCTTAATTACGATTTGCTTCAGAATAGCTTCAGTACTTCCAGTTTTGCTGTTGGTATTGAATATTGCTCTGTTCTTCACCAAGAACATCTTCAGTTCTTTGAGAATGTAAAGAGTTGGCAATCTCTTTTGCACTATATTCTTCAAAATTTGTCATAATGGTTTGACGATGTTCTGGTGAAATGGCATGGCAAATCATGGATTGAATCCAAAGGTCCATTCAATTCTTGAATTCTACTTGTGAATATGGGACTATAATGGCTGAGCAGCGTTCATGACCTTGGGCAGCTGTTACACGATCCTGCAGAACAATTACCTAATGACTTCCACAAGACGCCTGCAGGCATGCATTCTCGTAAGTACAGTAAACCCATGCAGATGCAGGAGATACGGTAAAAGATTACTCATTTGACCATGTGAGTTTACTCGGCTATTCTGCGATAAATCCCATCTTTTTGAGGTGCACATTTGAGCAGTTTGGACATTTGTGGTCAGCAAATGTCCTGAGAAGAGTTCTTACATCCCTGTTGCTGAGCGTTGACATGATCACTGTTCCTGCTTTGCTTAAATACATCATACTTTCATCATTATGAGACAGCTTACTATTGCACCTTCAGTTCTGGCACCAACAGTTTGGCCTCTTGAAACGCTGTTAGTTGCACCATGTTACTTTGGCAGTTCCAATATTAAAGTGCAATTTTTCAAAAACATTTCACTTCAATGCACACATTATTCTGTCTTTGTCGGTCCACTGGCAAGATTAACAGTTGCAAATTTAATTAAGCGAAAACACATGTAATATTTTAGATAATATGGAGAACCTACAGGTTTTTACTTAGACTCTTTTTTGGGAATGTGTGCCATTAAGTGTTATGTTTTAGGTTTTTAACTAAAAAAGTAAGTGTTCGTGTTGGCATAAAATGTTAAGTTGTGTCAACTTAAGAGGGAAAGTTGTTTAAACAGAACATAAAGTTGACTTAAATCAAAATAACTTGTTAAATGAGCTTAATATCGTTTTAAGTAAACTTGACGTTCTTAGTTCAGTTGCCTTAATTCTAATTCAATTCTAAGTGAATACAAATGTTCAATCACTTCTATTATCATTAACAGTAATATTACTAATGATAACTATATAAGTAGTTAGGGCAACCCAGTTGTCAGAGATTAAATAAACTTCCATTTGATGGTAAAAGGTCAGTTGATGATCAGAGACAATCCAGTGTTTGATCCCTCTATCATATTCAGAACTAAAATCATCAAAGAGACACACATGGGATTCAATACTTCACACACAAATCACAGTGATGGTGACAATCATCAAACACATCATTGTGTAAAAAGAAACAAAAGTAACAACAAACACAACAATCAACAGCATAAATAAAAGCAGCAAACAGTAAAACAATGAAAAGTTAGACAGTAACATTTCAATTTGCATAATTTATTCATGCCGCAGAGCATGCTGGGAATCTGAATATGTGAGCGTGATGTGTGTAGTTCTGTTGACATACATTTGATTTCAGCTGAATAGTTTTTCTAAGTTCAATATCTTATCAAAAGTTATCCAGATAAAACAAAAACTTGGATAATTAAGTTATCTCAACAAAATCAGTCCAGAGCTGTTATTCTAACACTACATTTTAAATTACAATAATTAAAGGCAAAATATTTTTATTTTACAGTGCATGATTATAAATATGCCAAGTTCACTAAAACAAATGAAGCCTATTTATACGATTTACGCAGTTCAATTTCATAACTGATTTCCATCAAACTGAATTGTGTAATCTTGAGCAAAATTAAATTAATAAAACTTAAAATAACTACGTTTTTTTTTTTTAGTCATTTCATTTAGTTAAAGAATACTCAATTCAGTCTAATGGAAATTTGGTATGAAATTGAAATGTGTAAATCATGATCAATATTTTGAGTGTTGGATGTGTTCCTTTTCTTGGTACTTGACCAACGTTCCTATCAACCACTCTTAAGGCTTTAAAGATCTTTAAAATGTAATTTCACTCTGATTTTAGGGGTAGTTAAATTAGGGTTAGGGTTAGAGATAGTGTTAGGAATTGACAGGAATTTTGGTCCAGGAACTGCTTGGTAAAATTATAAATATATAAGTCTGTTTATAAGATTTACTCATTTTAATTACATAAAATATTCCATAAAACTGTGTAATGTTTAAATGGTGTACATATTACAAATTCTGAATAAATGTACTGAATGTAGCATACTACATTGTTGAAAAGTATGAACTTTTATAACTTAGTAAATAAAATGTACAAGTTTTAATCAATACAGTTTGGTTAATGGCAAAGTAACTACATTTGCTTTGCCATTAATTGAACAAATTACATAATTAGTATATATATATATATATATATATATATATATATATATATATATATATATATATATATATATATACCAAATATTTCTTACATTTACGCATTACAATTTCATAACAAAATTCTATAAAACTGAACTGAATAATCTTTAATAAAATAAAATGAAAAAACTAAATATTTTAAGTTTTACTATATTAATTTTGTTAAAAAAAAATTACACAGTTCAATTTGATGGAATTTTGTTGTGAAATGGAAATGCGTACATCTTAAAAACAGGCCATATTTTTATTTTATTTTATATATATTAGTTGATAAAGTCATGGTCACAATATTCATCATTGATCTACTGAAAATATACAACAAACAATACACAGACACAGAAGAGGAAGTTCTTTAAATAAGATCTAATTGTATCAGATGGGACAGAATAAAAAACATAAAGTAACAAAGTGAAATAAGAAGACATAAATGAAATAACAAAACTGTAACGTTAAAATGTATTTTAATCAAGGGACCTTTATTTTAAAAGTAACAGCTTTTTCTTTGTATACCATGTTGAATATTGCTCAAAAAGAACTCAACATGCATAGAAAGATATACAACAATCATTTGTTATTTACAAGCACCAGTTCCCAGAGGAACCTCACAGGCCATCAAGAGTCAAGAATCAAACATGAAAAACATCTTTAGAGCAGTTCATCCAAGATCTGAAACATGTTAACTACAAATCTGTAACAGATATGTCTTACATAAAGAACTAACAACACAATATCCCCTTGCACGTTCCTTTTGTAAGTGTTCCGTAAAAAAAAGAGAGTAAAAGTAACAGCATTCCCAATGCTCAGTTTGAACATATTGTTGCCAGGTCTATTTCTTTGGCCTCCTGTGCTGATTTTGGTCCCAGGGTGGCAGAACTTAACCACTGTGAACATGAATGTTCAATGCACTGTTCACATATGGATTAAGTCCTGGCACTGCACAACCATGTAGAAATCACATACTGTAGAAGTCTACATACATTTGCATAAATACTCCAGTCACTATTTTCACGTGTGTGTATGTGTGTCTGTTTGCTATGCGACCACATTCCTTCAGGATTAACGTCTTGTGTGTTCAGGTATGAGTGTGTCTGTGCAGCAATATTTGCCGTGTCTGCCGTCTTGAGGTTGCGTCCCTCACACAAGCCATTGGAAATCCCTGGCAATGTGATTCAATCATTAGGTTTAAAAATCACTCTGCCAGGAATTCCCCTGGCAAGCAGAAGAGGTGGACAAGGGCTTAAGTCATTCTGTCTGAGATGGTGTCCTTCAATTCTATATCTGTCCTAACACATCATCCATCGCACACTGTAAGAAATCCAGTAGGGTTGGCAAACAACATAGCAAAACGGCAGAAAGATAGCAAAGAGCTGGAACAAACTTTAAAGGGTGAGTTCACCCAAAAAATTACAAATCTGTCATCATTTACTCAGACCGGTGTAGATTTGGGAAGCGAGAACCTTCTCATTCAGAACGATTTCAGTTGTTTCTATCAAATGATGGTAGTGCTGTACCGACTGACTTACTAGTAACCTTATGTTTAGGGGTAGGTGTAGGGATGGGGTTTAGGGGTCAGGACTAATTAAGGTTAGGGTTAGGGGTGGGCTTTAGGGATAAGGGCCAGTCAGGTAGCAGGGAGTCAGAATCTGGCGAGCAGTCAGATTTCGGCACAACACCGGAATTGTATTATTATTTTTGTGACTTTCGGTTCCATTAACGGTTCTCAAATGAGCATGCTTCTGCCTGCGGATGGAACACTGCACTAAAATACTCAATCAGCGTTTCATGCAGCTCTGTTTACCACTCCTGAATCTACAGCGTGATTCCCGAACAAATGACTCTAATGAGCTGGTTCTTTTGAATGTACAGTGCAAAACATACAGTGCGACTAGTGTAGTCCAGTTCCCAAATGAATGACTTTTGACTCGGTTCATTTGAATCTACACTGCAAAACATACAACACACTACCTTTGGAACAAATCACTTCTATAATCTTCAAAATCTCATTCAAGTAATTTGTTTCACCATGCCCAACTCGTGAGTCTTTTTTTATTATTTTTTTTAACAACTGTAACCCCTTTTCTCCCAATCTGGAATGCCCAATTCCCACTACTTAGTAGGTCCTCGTGGTTGCATGGTTACTCACCTCAATCCAGGTGTCGGAGGACAAGTCTCAGTTGCTTCTGCTTCTGAGATAGTCAATCCGCACATCTTATCATGTAGCTTGTTGTGCATGACACCGCGGAGACTCCCAGCATGTGGAGGCTCATGCTACTCTCCGCGATCCACGCACAACTTACCATGTGTCCCATTGAGAGTGAGAACCACTAATTGCGACAACGAGGAGGTTACCCCATGTGACTCTACCCTCCCTAGCAACCGGGCCAATTTGATTGCTTAGGAGACCTGGCTGGAGTCACTCAGCACACCCTGGATTTGAACTTGTGACTCCAGGGCTGGTAGTCAGCGTCAGTACTCTCTGAGCTACCCAGGCCCCCTCCAACTTGTGAGTCTTAAGTAAGAGTAAAGTGTAGAAGATACACATTATGAGTTTTGTTGTAATTAGTGGCATTTTATAAAATTGAATGAACAAATAAAATGTCTTCATTACAAAATGTGTATACAAATTTTGTATGAATCTGTTCAGTTAAAGCTGAAGTGTGTCATTTCTGTGCCACTAGCGCCACCGAATGGAATTGCAAAAATAAACGTTTGTTTTCAAACAGCTTTCTGAATACGCTCCCTGTCTGCTGTTGATCGAACAAACCGATAGTCCCGCCCCCAACTTACGTCATTGGTTAAGTCAGTGTTGTTTCAGACTGGATGGTTGTTTTAAGATTGTTGCTTAAAACAGACAGAGGATTTTTTATAGTGCCACAGAGACACAGTGTTTGCAGTTTTTGAGAAAATGAACCAACAAATGGCTTCCTTACAGTTGTCTCTGCAAATTAAGCTGGGATATGAGAAAGTATTTGAACACAGAAAAAGTTACACACTTCAGCTTTAAAATATGAAATGATCGCATGATTATGTACAGGATGCTGAGGGCAGTAAATACAATAAAAATGACATTTCTTATTTCAAAGTACTTAGTTTGTAAAAAGTACTAAAAGAATCATGAATGAAATCGCTAAAGAATTGGAATCAGTAAGATGAATTGGAGGAATCCTTATGATTCCCATCCCCAGTCTCGTGGCGTTCTACATTGAATTACATTTTTTTCTTCCTTGGAACACAAAAGGAAATATTTTGAAGACTCTCAACGCTGCTTTCCTACAATGAATAACCAACGTACAATATAGTGACCGGGGGCTGCAGCTCCAAAAAGACCCATTAAAATTGAATATAGACTTCCAAAATAGTGCTTCAAGGATGCACAACAACATTTATGGTGCTTTTTTGTCCTTTTTGGAGCTTATCAGTCCCTGGTCACTATATGCTTTCATTGTATGGAAAAGAGCAGCACAATCATTCTGCTAAATATCTTTTGTGTCAGCTTTCGAACGAAATGTGGGTGTTCAAATAGCACCTAATTTTTTGTCATGTAGTCCATGGTCATTGCATCTGGCACCCTCCCTCTGCTAACGTCTGGGTTACTGGGCTTCCTGTGGACTCATAAAAATAGCTTTCAGTGGCAGCTTGAAATGAGATCAGAAAGACGTGCAGTTCTGCTGAGCACCGTAAAAAACGCAAAATATGTGCTCTGTTCAAAACACCGTCTTTCATCTGGTGTAAAATTTTAAGAGTGACAAAAATCAGACAAAACCTGTGGAGTTAAAGCATGAGTGTTTTAGCATGAATATCTAGCATATCTTAAAATAAGAGTATAGAGCATAGTTCAGATAATTTGTTTTTGGAAGAATTTAATGAGAAAATGTTGGTTCATATTGAAAACTTTAGACTGCAGACTTTGGTATCATAGCAAAACTGAGCACAGTTTGAGACACTGTTGAGATCCCATCTGAAATTATAGAAGAGACCCATGTGAGATTGGGGTCTTTTTTCAGGAGAAAAATTATCTGGAGACATCGGCCGAAGTCTCCATTTGCTCTCCATTTAATTTTATTGCTGTCTAGTAGAATCAACGATACGATTTTTCTTTCCTATGAGTTACTCATCTTTTCTGAGTTTTTAAGTAGGTTCCTCATACAGCAGGAACATGTTTTCCAGTTGTAACTTGTCACTTTGCATTCGCTTTAAACTGTTTTCCCTTTAAACATTTCTGAAAGAACATTTACAGCATCGTAACCAATCAACACAATCGTTCCAGTCCCTTACAGTGTCTCCAGTTGTCATTACAAATGTCAGTCTTGAAAACAGTCTCCATGGCATCCAGACTGAGGGGAACTCCAAGTTTACATAAACCCTTTGCGTTATGTTTACGTCTTGCATAGAATATCCAGGATAATGCTACGAGCTAAATCATGAGCTAATGCTTTAAACAAAGACCACCAGTGCTTTCTGCTATCTGAGTGGTTTGTGGGATAATTCTTTCTGGGTTTTTCCCAAGTAACCGTGCAAGATGAGATTTAGCAGTCGAGTGTGACTGACAGTCATTTAGATGCAGTGGATGTGTGCTGTCGTTCTTATGTAGCATCTTTACAACATCCAACTCAGAGTATCTTAAATGACCAGAAACAAAACAGCTGCAAAAATATATTTTTTTTAAATAAATAAATACATTTCCATGATAAATCATTATACATTTTCCACTCTCTCAAACTAGCCTTGCCAAGTGCAGTCGCAACTGAAATGATGCATTATGACAGAACGGCTTTGTTGCCTTCAAGGCATCATTTTAAGGCATCATAGGCACACCTCTGAGATGTGTTCCATAAGATAAAAAATATTTCTAAAGATCTAAAAATTGTATATTGTACCCAATATTTGTTTGTGCCATGTTTTTATGCTTATTTTAGAGATTCATTGTTAGCTTAGCAACATGCTAACACTCAACTCTATTGAAAGTAGGGTTGCAAGGTGTCCCGTAATACCCTGGACATCATATACTTTGGCTGAAATTAAGATGTTCTGTATTTTAATACTTATTTGATTATTACAGTATTAGCTTAGCAACATGCTAACATCAAAATCTACTTAAAGCAAGGTGTCCAACTTTGTCGTATTAACCGGGACATCCTATATTTCGGCCGGAATTAAGACATCCCTTATTTTTTATGCTTATTTGAGTATTGCGCTATTTGCTTAGCAGCATGCTAACACCAAACTCTATTGAAAATAGAGGTGCGTCCAAAACCACACACTTATGCACTATTCTAAGCCATTTTGTAGTGTAAGTAGTGCGAGTAGTATGTTTACACTGAAAATTCAACAAAAAGAAGTGTACTACGAGTACCCGGATGATGCAGTTTTCAACCGTCAAAACGGAGTGTGGAATGTTGGACACTTTGTGCACTTACATAGCTTGCCGTACATAGCGGAAGTGGTGGAGTTACCATAAGCGATGCTGCTCTGGCAAAACAATCGTAAATAATGGAGAATATGGCAACGAGCGAAACTTTTGTGAAGACAGCACCTTACAAAGAGAGTTAAATGCTTTACCATCATACCATGCTGTGTGAATATGTATATTAAAATGTAAGGTAGCATCACAATCGTGGATATAATTCATTCAATACTGATGATTATCAATAAAAACAAAATCCGAAATTTAATGTTGTACCCAATATTTGTTTGTGTTATGTTTTTATGCTTATGTGAGTACTGCTTGGTAGCTTAGCAACATGCTAACACTAAACTCTATTGAAAGTAGGGTTCCAAACTGTCCAGTGTTAGCCAGTACGTCACATGTTTTGGCTGAAATCAAGACATCCTACATTTTAGCAGCTAGATGGGCGTTGTGTCCAGGATTGAAGAAGCAAAATGCTCCACACCTGTATTTGCATAGCACAAAGTTAGCAAGTTGAGTCTCCTACGGCAGAGCTCTATTTTATGACATACAGAGTTACTTCCCATATTACTTATGAGGTTAAATTTTAGTAAGGATGCTGCCTTAGAAGGGAGCTGCCTATGAAGGCAGTAGACAGCAAGGCAGCTTACTAGGTTTTGGAACAGAGCCTGAATATTGCTTTTGAAGCTAATTAGTGGCATCGCAATTGTTAAAAGAGCTCTGATGTGTTTTCCTGATATTCACGAGTTCTTGAAATCATCAATTTGAATCTAGACCTGATGGAGTGATGCCTCGCAAATGGGAAGATCTTCTCACTTTTTTCCTCTAGCCATTAATACTTTCCATCAGACCTTTCCTTTCTCCTTTTTTTCCTAAATTGAAACACAGTTATTCTCCTTCCAATGATCTCAGTCTTTCCTCTTGCTAATGACACTGTCTGGCTTTATACAGTGGATGCGGTTACAACTCACAGATGAAAAGAGCAGGAATTAGTTTTACGTCTGTCCTCATGATAAGTCACACTTTCATTCTGAAGTGTTACAGCTAATTTTAGGGATCTGAGAAAAAATATCTGTAATATCCAATTTGCTCTGCTCACACCAGACCTTTAGCTGCCAGTGTACCAGCAAATTTGACTTTCTGTAGCATTTTTCCATTTAGGGTAATGTGATATGGTTTCTTTTCTTTTTTAACACAGGAATGGATGCACATCTTTTGTAATGACCAATTCAGGCCGACATAGTCACATATGACACATATTTTGTAAATTTGCAGTATTTATTCAGTTGAGTGTGCATGAAGATTTTCAACCACATACCCGTAGGTTTGAGTGAATATGGGGTCTGATGGAACGCTTAGAGATGTTTAAGATCATTTCAATATTCAAAGAAATTATTAATTACATTTATATTTAACCATTTAGCAGCTGCTTTCAGGCATAGTGGTCTAATATTATTGTTTTGACAAATTGTGTTTTTGCTTTTTAGTACTTTTGTTTTTTTAATTAATTACTTTATACACAAACAGGATGTGCACACTTGTGACTTTTGCTCGGCCTAAGCATGTAACAGAGCACAACATTTTTTTAATACAATAAATATTTATATATTTAAACAGAACATCTATAGATTAAATTAAAACTGATACATAAATAATCTACACTATCGATCTTTTATTTCCAGGATTTTATAGATACATTTAATTAATGATCTTGTTGCATATTATAAGATAAACTCAACACCATTTTTATTTTTTTTTTTATATATATATTTTTGTTAAATAGCAAAATGTGTTGTTTGCCATTAGAACGGTAAAACAGATACAGATTAAGAGTAATTAATGACTCAGCAAAAATAGCGCAAAACACAATAGGAAGCTTTTAAATAGAATTCAGTAATATGCATGTAGTTCTCCACCCAGTCCATGGGAATATGTATGTTTCATTTGTTTGTTTTATTCAAAAGCAATTTGGATGACACCAAACAGAAAATCTGAAATGGTAGTTTCACAGTTATGGAGAAAAACGCTCATTCTGTTTTAAATAGGGCAGATATTCACAAGTCATCATCTTTCCATCTCTCTGTAATGTGTTTGTAATCTAACTCCAGATACTATTACGCCAAATCCAAAGCAGTAGCCATTAACTTCAGCACGGAGGCCGCAGAGAACACACACACTTGAGGACGCAGCAAATACAGGAATCCATCAAACATGTTCCACTAGTGCACTGTTTCCTAATTTATGTACCAGTCTTGAGTACTCCTGTACTTACTGAAAAGTAGGACAGGCAGCTTTCTGGAGCCGAACCTGCACTGTGTCTCTGTAGTTTCTATGTCTGTCTTGTTTTTTCATCCAGATGCTTAATGAGCACATCCTGAGACGAACATCAGTGGGTTCCTTGTCTATTCTATACTATACTATACTATACTATACTATACTATACTATACTATACTATACTATACTATACTATATATAAATATGGAATCCACTGTATTTTTACAATACTATACTATACTATACTGTACTATACTCTTTACAATATATATATAATTGTCTATAGTATGTAATGTATAGTATATATCATATATAAGATGAACTGTATTTTGCAGTGCTATACTCTACTACACTACTATATTCTTTGCAATACTTTACAACATTATAATATACCATTGTCTATAGTATAAATTGCATAGAATATATTTTATATTCAGTATGCACTATATTTTACAATGCTATACTATACTATACTATACTATACTATACTATAGACTTTGCAACAAAACACACTTTAGTATACTATTTACAATATACTTTGTATTGTACTTTACTATATTATACTTATAGCCAGATGACAAAACAAGTATGCACTGATCTGCAAAATATTATAAGATTGATTAAAAAATGTAATTGACTCTTGGTTACAGTGTCAGCAATTAAAGTTTTTCTAAGGGGCCGTATGTGCCAGATGAGAATGATTTAGTGGGGCAGTTTTACTTTTTGGAGGCAACCTTTTCCCCCCAACATATAAAACATACTGTGTTGTTCATTTATGTTCAAAATGTCAGTGGCAACTTGATAGACTAAATAAAAGATCAAAACAAAGAAATTCACTACAGCAGCATTTTCTGCCCCCACATACAAATATCCGGGGCATTTTTGTCACTTTCAGTGGCAAAATCACATTTCTGACTGAGCCTGCTATACACTATTTAATGCAATAATGTACTTTACTCAACTTTGCAATATTATACACTACACTGTATAATATAGTTACAGGCATTTGACTAAACACTTTCGTTTTCTCATTCTGAGGCTTAACCAGCACATGATGACTTGAATAATCACCTCAGCGGGTTCTTCTCCTGTATTGATCTACACATCTCTCTCATTCTCTCCATGGAGTTCCACACTTACTCCGGCTCGGACACTTCTCCTGACACTCTCGGCTTTGGCCTTTCTGTTTTTGTCACACATTTTTCTCCCTCTTTCTTCTGAAAGTTGTTTTGGCTGTGCTGTGTCTGGCGCAGTCTTCCGAGACTTGAGAACAATGAGAAGAATGCTGGAGCTTTTCTCCATGGCCTCATCTCCACACTCCTTGTTTTGAGAGGATTTTATGACCTCTGTTTCACACTCGCCAAACTCATGTCTGGATGACAGATGTCACACAATCGCTCAGACAGACACACAGACGGCCCATTCAATAAAACTATTTACGGGCAAGGGGCGACCTTTCCTCTGGACACTTAAGTGGATCACTTGTCTGGCTACACTCAAAGTCATTCTTAACATTCAGTTTGCTACCATCACCCACTACAACACAGTTCCTGCACAGTTCAGGTCAGGAACATCTTCAGAAAGCTGAATAAGAAAAAAAAAAAAAACAGCTCACAAATTTTAAAACCAGTAATAGATACTGTTGAAGCCCCACACAGATGTTGTGTACAGCTAAGAATAGTTACCCTGGCCTCTTACCTGAATGGTTTGTTATATTTCTTTCATTCATCCGTATAAAGCCTAGGTTGAACCTTCCAGCAGTTGTTTCTCAGAGGGAGTGCCCGACTCCAGTATAGACGCTAAGAGTGTTTATATAGGAGACAGAGAGAGAGAGAGAGAGAGAGAGAGAGAGAGTTCGTCTGGGGGCCAGACAGGGTGAGAGTGAATGAACGCACAGCGAGAGAGACCAGTGAAGGGAATTCCTATTTGTATAACGTCAGATGTTGAGCCTGCCTTCACTCTATGAGTCTGAAAGACAGGAAGACGCAGAGCAATTACACTGCACAACAGCTCATAAAAGAGAGAGACTTTTTTCCTCCTAACACACACATCCACACACACACAGACACACACACGCGAACACGTACACACATCTAGCTCTTTATTCCTGTTTCATTTTAAGAGCTCTTCCAGTCAGTGTCTCACCCCTCTGTCTGGTGTGTTTGGTCTCTCTCTTTGTAAGTGTATCAAATATACTATACTATACTATACTATACTATACTATACTATACTATACTATACTATACTATACTATACCATTTAACACTATAGAAAAAGATAGACAACAATGTACTGTACTACACTAAAATTTACTATAAATGAATATACTGTCTTTGTCCTTCTGCACTAAATTATATAATACTATAATACTATACTGTACAATACGTACTAATATAGTGCTATACTGTACTATACTATATGCTATTCAATATATACTACTATAATATACAAATATATATATATATATACTACTGCAGTGCTATATTATTCTATAGCATAAACAATACTTTATGCTGTACAATATACATTACTATAGTGCTATATTGTACTATAATATACTATACAATAGGCACTGCTATAGTACTTTGCTGTATTATAACATTCTAGATACTATACTACCATGTGGTATACTCATTTCCAAAATACTTTACTATACTATACTATACTATACTATACTATACAATACACCCCACTGTAACATACCATAATGTACCATTCTATATTATACTATACTTTAATATACTATATTTTACTATACACTTTTGCTACTTTTTATACTGATGCTGCTTCTGAAAAATTATATTGTATACATTCTGCATGTAACAATATAATTCCCATTACTTGCAAGATTCATAAAGATTGAATGTTAAGGTGTGGCCAGTTGATACACCCTTATGGATTTATACCTTGCACAGGTTGGCCCAGGTGTACACCTTACATGACTAGTGTTTATCAATTTACAAAATGCTATTCATAGTTAAACGTGAAGCGAAGTAACATTTACATATAAAAAGTTATACTGTATATATTTATTGGAGTTTTTTGGTATTGGCAGTAAAACCCTATGGAAAATACAGGTAGTCCTACTATTATTCAGGGGCCACTGCTAATCCATGCACACACACACACAAACACACACACACAAAGCCAGTTTGAATGTATTTGCTTTTTCATTCCAGCTAGTCATATGGGTTTGTCCTCGATTTTCTCTGTTTCTCTCTCTCTCTCTTTTCACTGGTATTTATGTGTTGGCAGTTGCTATGGCAACATGAAACACAAACATTGTGGCAGCAGACAGGAAGTGCGTTTTGAACCACAATGGCGTCACTGTGGCTGCTGCACTCTGTAGCACTCTGACGGCTTGTAGAGTCCTCAGGGTATTAACCGTTACTGTTGCGTACATTGCATGCTCTGTACAGCCATTAATAGTATCGAATTTACAGCTGCCAAGTGTTTATTTCTCTTTATGTTGCTCGTTATGTGTAAAATCAGTGTGAGCATTTTTTAATTTGCAGCAATTACAGTATGTACGAATGTGTGTGTGTGTGTGTGTGTGTGTGTGTGTGTGTGTGTGTGTGTGTGTGTGTGTGGCCCTATTGCAATATGTTACATCAGATCCCTACTACTGTTTATACATCACAGTTTTTCCTTCTCTCTTTTTCACAGTCAGTGTCTACAAACCGCACTGAAGTAAACTCTTAATAGCACCTCCCCCTCTGCCGTTTTGGCTAAATATATTCCATTTAGAACACCATTCCCTCCCACCACTTCTCTCTGCACACTTTTCTATAACTATCAAGTCTTCATTTCCTTGTTTAATGGTGACAATTCAAGTATTGTAAGGTCTAGCCATGATTAAGTTCTTTCACACAGTTTGCTCATGAATACATAGAATTTTGCATTGCTTCAGCACTCAATGAAACTGTCAAAACATTTGTGTTGCTTGTTAAGGCAGGCATCTCTATTATTATTATTGCTCATAAGTTTTAAACATAGGCGTATAAACCATCATAAACCATGCCTTTAATTGTGCAGTTTGTTGAGGAGAGGTATGCGATTACTTTTCTAAGTGATCGGACTTACAATTTTCAGTATGGCAGACAAAAATATTTCAAAGATTTATTTTGAAAGAGACACTTGGTCCACATGTAGGGACCAGAATATCATAGAGATTTGGGTGTGGGCTCTATTAATTGGAGCTTGTAAGCAACCACCCAGACATCCTAGCAACCACCCAAAACAATCTAGCAATCACCCATAACACCCTAGCAACTACCCAGAACACCCTATCAAGCACCCAAAACACTCTAGAAATCACACATAACACCCAAGCAACTACACAGAACAGTTGCAATCAGTCAGAACACCCTAACAACTACCCAGAAAACCCTATCAATCACCCTGAACACCCTAGCAACCACCAAAAACACCCTATCAACCACCCATAACACCCTAGTAACCACATAGAACTCTCTTGCAAACACCCAAAACACTAGCAATCAGTCAGAACACCCTAGCAACCACCCAGAACAACCTAGCAATCACCCATAATAACACCCCAGCAACCACCCATAATAACACCCTAGCAATCACCTAGAACACTCTAGCAATCACCCAGAACACCCTAGCAACAACCCCAGAACACTCTAGCAACCACCTATAACACTAGCAATCAGCCAGAAAACCCTAGCAAAAACCTCGAACACCCTAGCAACTACACAGAACACTCTTGCAACCACCTAAAACACTAGCAATCAGTCAGACTCAGAACACCCTAACAACTACCCAGAACACCCTAGCAACCACACAGAACATTCTTGCAACCACCCGGAGCACTAGCAATCAGCCAGAACACCCTAGCAGCTACCCAGAACATCCTATCAACCACCCAGAACACCCTAGCAACCACACAGAACATTCTTGCAACCACCCAAAACACTAGCAATCACCCAGAAAACTCTAGCAACCACCCAAAACACTAGCAATCAGTCAGAACACCCTAGCAACCACTCCGAACACCCTAGCATCCACCCAGAAAATTCTAGCAACCACCCAAAACATTAGCAATCAGCCAGAACACACTATTAACCACCCAGAACACCCTAGCAACTACCCAGAACACCCTATCAACCACCCAGAACACTACAGCAATCACCAACAATAACACCATTTCAACCACACAGAACACCCTAGCAACTACCCAGAACACCCTATAAACCCCCCAGAATGCCCTAGCAACAACCTAGAACACTCTAGCAACCACCCAGAACACCCTAGCGACTACACAGAACACCCCAGCATCCACCCCGAACACCCTAGCAACAACCCAGAACACTCTAACAACCACCTAAAACACTAGCAATCAGCCAGAACAACCTAGTGACTATCCAGAACACCCTAGAAACCACACAGAACACGCTAGCAACTACCCAAAACACTAGCAATCAGCCAGAACATCCTAGCGACTACCCAGAACACCCTAGCAACCACCCAGAAAACTCTAGCAACCACCCGGAACACTAGCAATCAGCCAGAACACCCTAGCAGCTACCCAGAACACTCTATCAATCACCCAGAACACCCTAGCTACCACACAGAACATTCTTGCAACCACCCAAAACACTAGCAATCACCAAGAAAACTCTAGCAACCACCCAAAACACTAGCAATCAGTCAGAATACCCTAGCGACTACCCAGAACACCCTAGCTACTACCCAGAAAATTCTAGCAACCACCCAAAACACTAGCAATCAGCCAGAACATGCTATTAACCACCCAGAACACCCTAGCAACTACCCAGAACACCCTATCAACCACCCCGAGTACCCTAGCAACCTGTGCACCCTATCAAGCACCCAGAACATCCCAGCATTGGGCAGCGAGTTTTGCACAGGCAAACCAACTCACATTTTCCTCAGAAAATGTCAAAAATCTAGTTAAAGTTGTCATTGTTTTAGACAAATCTGTCTGAAATTGACTTGCACATGATAAGTCATATCATTTTATAGTGTAAATGGGAACTGAGATAAAATGATCTCATTTGTACATTTCTAGATGTGGAAATGAGGAAATGAAAACAACATCACTTCCTCTGCATGAGCTCATTGATTCTATGTATATTTGTTTTGTTTTTCTTTGTTATCTATATGAATCAATAAGATTCACTTTTTAATGAACTGATGTTCTCAACAATAATGTAAGTAGGTCATTAATAGAGATCTATATACAGGCTACTGAAAGTCTACTGAATGTTTGTTGAAACACTGCTTACTAGCTATAGCAAGTCAGTCGATAAGCTATTATTTTGCTGCTGTTATACAGGCTATTGATAGTCTACTGAATGTTTGTTGAAACACTGTTTACTAGCTATAGCAAGCCAGTTGATAAGTCACTTATAGTCAGTTAAATATCTACTTGGGACCATCAAAATAAAGTGTTACCGAGATGTCAACTTTACTTAATCGGTTAGCCAAAATTTGACAATATTTTAACGTCTAGCTGGATCAGGGAAATTGGATGGTAACTCTTACACTCACTTGGATCTTTGTCCTTTTTTAAAAATCAGACTGATCTGGGCTTGCGTCATGGTTGGGGGAAGCTTTCCATTCTTTAATGATTCCGTATAAACTTCTAGCAAAAGTGGAGCCAATTCTGTAGCATAAGATCTAAAAAATTCAGCGGCAAAGCCATCTGGCCCCGGAAGCCTTGCTTGTAGGCAAGGCCTTAATTACCTTGCCAACCTCCTCCAAGTTTATCTCAGAATCAAGAAATTTTTTTTTGCTCAGCCGTCAGTTTAGGGAGTTCTAATTGTTCCACAAAGTTTCTAATATCCTCATCAGTAGACGAAGACGTGGAACTATAGAGATCAAGATAGAATTCTTTAAAAGCATTATTAATATCAATGGCTGAGGTAAATATTTCACCACCAGCAGATTTCACTGAGGGAATGTTAGAAAAAGACTCTCTCTGTTTTACATTTCTAGCCAGAAGTTTTCCTGCCTTGTCCCCTGACTCAAAGTATGACTGTCTTTCCCTGAATTGCCAAAACTCACCTTCCGTGACAAAACAGTATTATATCTGTATTTCAATATGGGTCAATTCTCTGAGGCCATCAGACGACATTTGCCGCTTCAGCTCTGCCTCGGCACTTTTAATGTTCCCTTCCAACTCCACGTGCTCTTGTGCTTTGGATTTTTTAGTGAATGAGGCATACTGTATGATCCGGCCCCTAAGAACACCTTAAGTGCCTCCCAAGCCATGGCCACTGAGGATACTGAGGACCAGTTGGTCTCCATATAAACACTGATTTCAGCCTTTAACATTTGTTGGAATTCAGGATTTTGCAAAAGGTATACATTAAAGTGCCAACTATATGACTTCCTTTTCTCCATATGTGGCAACACCTCTAAACTCACCTGGGCGGGATCTGAGACTAAAATGTTTCCAATTGAGCAATCCACAACAGTTGAAATGAGGGACTTAGATATTTAAAAAAAAATCTATTCTAGAATAAATCTTATGGACTGATGAAAAAAATGTATAGTCCCTAGCAGATGGATTCAAAATCTCCAAATATCTGTAAGACCAATATTTTTACTCATCCTGTGAAATGTCAGTGTTGCTCTAGGGGGCTTGTGCACTTTTGCTTTACTATGATCAAGCACTGAGTCCATCAAAAGATTAAAGTCTCCTCCCAATATTATATCATGAGGGGTGTTAGCGGCTTGCAACATCCCTTCAAGATCTATAAAAAAGCCCTGATCATCAGCGTTAGGTGCGTAAATATTAGCCAAAAACAACCGTTGCCCCTAAATTTCTGCTAAAACAATAATGACTCTTCCTAATTTATCTTTAATCTGTTTGAGACATTTGAATTGTAGATGCTTACTTACCAATGTAATGACTCCCCTGCTCTTACTTGAGCCAGCACTAAAGAAAACATGCCCACCCCATATTTTCCCAAATTTTTCAGCTTCCTGTGGAGAAAGATGCGTTTCTTGAAGAAACACAATATCATATTTCTTACGTTTAAGAAAAGTAATAACCTTCCTTCTTTTTATGGGGTGTCCCAACCCATTCACATTCCACATGGAGAGAGACAATCCACTCATATTAACATTTGACATATTAGAAAAAATAGATTGTGTGTCAAAAACAAGATAATAAAGACCACATTGCAACATTAGTGCAACAATCAAACAACCAACCAAACAAACAGAAAAAAGAAAAATGTGCGAAACCCCCGAATGACAGTGCCAACTGACGTCCATCGCTCTAAACTTAAACAGTCCATGTACACCTATGAGAGCCCCCACGACAGCTTTGCCATCGGATTGCTCAAGTCCGGTGCTTCTATACAAATTTTGTGAAACAGAATAAAATCTATAAAACAAACTCCATCCAATAGGCAGAATAAACACAAAGAACGAGTAGATTAATCCACATACTGTCCCGAAGGTGTGTTCCTCTCCAAAACAAGCTCCAGCCTCTAGTGGAACCAACACACACACACACACACACAACACACACACACACACACACACACACACACAAATAAAAAAAAAATATATATATAAATAAAAAATAAATAAATAATAAATAACAAACCTTCAGCATCCTCAGACAGTCAAATGAATGTTTAGTGAGCCGGCTGTTCATGAGTGCAGCAGATGCCCTAATCCTTCCAATGTCCTGCAAAAAATACTGCACAAAACAAACTCCAGCCAATAGGAGGCATAAGCACAAAGAATGAGCAGATTCATCCACAACTGTCCTGAAGGAGTGTTATTCCACAAAACAAGCTCCAGCCGCTAGGTGGAACCAGCACAACAAGAAACAAAAAAAGGCAACCAGCTTCCTCAGACAGTCAAGTATATGTTCAACGAGTCAAGCTCACTTGGGGGCCACATAAGAAACATCAAATGGTTTACTGTCTCTATGAAAGTCAATGCTTGCTGTGGACATGTAAATACTTTGCGGCCATCCTTAGTATCTATTCTCAATTTGGCCGGGAACATCAGCGCAAAAGTAACCTTCCATTGATGTAAGAGTTTCTTGCATTCCTTGAATCGATCATGTTTCTCTCTTGTCGAATTTGAAAAATCTGGGAATAAGAAAATGTTGTGGTTCTTCCAAGAAAGGTTTCCTTTGCTCTTCGCCTCGCGTAACACGAGATCTTTATCGGATGATCTCAGAAATTTGGCCAGAATTTATCGGGGCCTGTCTCCCTCCAGGGATCTACGAGCAGGGACTCTGTGAGCTCGCTCGATTTCCAGCTTATGGCCTGTTTAATTGAGCAGACTCAGAAAGAGCTCATCTAGGAATTCCAACAATTCAGACATTGTTTCGCTGATTATGATTCTCCAAATCCTCCAGTTTTCCCAAATGCGTTCCAAGTCTGTCTTGGTTGCTAGCGGATTAGCAGCTAATTCCCTCTCCGATGACTCCAGACAATCGATCTATTTTTCGACGTCCCCGATTCTTGTAACCAACTCAGAGAATTTCGCCTCCATTGCCATAATCGATTGATGTATTACAGCAAGAACTTCCAGGTCCGCTACAACTTTCATCAGCATTACAGACATGTTGGACAGCTGGTGTTGAATTTCTACCACCACACCGTCCAAACTGAGTCCCTGGTCTGCGGGCCTGTCTGAAGTATCAGCTTGAGCACGTAAGTGTATTTAATATCTCCAGAGCCCAAGGATTTTGAATTCTTTGACATGTTGACCTCTTAGAACAGTTATGTAGCAGGGTGTATTAAATCTCACTGGTTTATGATACAAAAATAATTAAAAACTAGCAAAGTGTGCAGAGCTCGCCGTTCACACATCTGACCCTCGCATGGCACCACGTGACTTGTTTCTTGCATTCCTTGAATCAATCACGTTTCTCTCTTGTCAAATTCGCAAAGTCTGGGAACAAGAAAATGCTGTGGTTCTTCCAAGAAAGACTTCCTTTACTTTGGCCATAATTGATCTGGGCCTGTCTCCCTCAGCGGATCGCCAAGCATAACAGCTTATGGCCTGTTATGTTGAGCAGACTCTGAAAGAGCCCGTCCAGGAATTTCACCATATCCTGACCCTCTTCGGCCTCAGGAATTCCAACAATACGGGTGTTATTCCACCGGTTACACTTCTCCAATTCCTCCAACTTCTCCCAGACATGCTCCAAATCCACCTTAGTCGTTAGCGGATTAGCAGATAATTCCCTCTCCAATGACTCCAGATAATCAATCCGTTTCTTGACATCCCCCACTCTTGTAACCATCTCAGTGAATTTCGTCTCCATGGCAGTGATCGATCGATGTATTACAGCAAGATCCTCCAAGTCAGCAACGACCTATGTCAGCACTGCCGTCATGTCAACATTTCTTGCCAAATTTCCCGCACTTCCCCGACCAAATCGAGTCCTGTCTCTGAGCCTGCTGCTTGGGGGTGTCAGCTTGAGCACGTAAGTGTCTTTTAATGTCTCCAGAGCCTGAGGATTTTGAATTCTTTGACATATTATCCTCCTAGAACAGTTATGGAACACAGTGTATCGAATCTCACCGGTTTATGATATTAGTAGTGTCAAAACTAACAGAGCTTGCCGCTCACACATCCGAACATCGCATGGTGTCCATGTTCTCATGGGATTATCTTTTTAAGATTTTGGAAATGTATGGTTCGGGAATACTTTTAATGGATGGATTAAATTACTTTATAGACACCCGGTAGCAGTGGTACAAACAAATGGATTAGTTTCAGATTATTTTTCTCTGGATAGGAGCACCTGTCAGGGTTTCCCTCTTTCCCCATTATTGTTCTGTCTTGCCCTGGAACCATTAGCAGCCACGATAAGAAAAGAGGTTGATTTTCCAGGGGTCGTGGCGGGAACGCATAAGCTTTTGCTTTACGCAGATGATATTTTATTATTTATTATTATAATTTGTTTTATTCCCCCCCCCCCTTTTTCTCCCAATTTGGGATGGCCAATTCCCAATGTGCTTTTAAGTCCTTGTGGTCATGTAGTGATTCGCCTCAATCTGGGTGGCAGAGGACGAATCCCAGCTGCCTCCGTGTCTGAGATTGTCAACCCACGCATCTTATCATATGGCTTGTTGAGCGCGTTGCCATGGAGACATAGCGTATGTGGAGGCTTCACGCCATCCACCGCGGCATCCATGCTCAACTCACCACGCGCCCCACTGAGAACGAACCACATTATAGCGATCACGAGGAGGTTACCCCATGTGACTCTACCTTCCCTAGCAACCGGGCCAATTTGGTTGCTTAGGAGACTTGGCTGGAGTCACTCAGCATGCCCTGGGATTCGAACTAGCGAATTCCAGGGGTAGTAGCCAGCGTCTTTACCACTGAGCTACCCAGGCCCCCTGTTTATTATTTATTATTCGTCTCAAGAGATTATGGGAGAAAGATTTAAACTTGGTATTGGAGGAGGGAGTGTGGGCTAGGATTCTAAAAAACATCAAGTCTACATCTAGAGATGCAAGGGTGCGCCTTATGCAATTTAATATTTTATATCGATTCTATTGGACCCCCTCTAGATTGTATAGGCTTGGTCTTAAAGACACACCCACCTGCTGGCGATGCCAATCAGAAGATGAGGATTCAACCCATGTTTTTTTATGGTGTGTTAAGATCCAAGAATTTAGGTTGAGGGTTCAGAGATTTATGTGTGACATATTGGGCACTCAAATTTCATTTTGCCCCAGACTTTGTATTTTAGGCGATGGAGCGGTCATTAATATAGGGGATAAATATATAAAAATTGGATCCTAGCCAGTGTTATGATCAGCAGACACGTCATTTTTAGGGGATAGAAGTCGGCTGGAGCGCCCTCATTTTAAGAATGGCACACAGAGATGGGCAGGATAGCGACATTTGAATAGATGTCATATAGAATTATTATATATATTATATATACTAGAGTTATTTAATAAAAAATGGGGCAGCTATTTAGCCTTTTTAGAAGGGGGGGGGATAATGGGGGTTTAAAAGGGATAATAGCTGATTCTGTTCATTTATATTGTTTTATTTTGTATTCTGTATAAGAATCAATAATAATAAAAAAATAAAAAAATAAATAAAAAATACATAATCCACAGAAAAAAGAATCCAATGACAAAATTGAAGAGTTCAAAAGTAATCCACTGAAAAATATTGAAAAACAGCAAAAATGGTCGATAGAGTTTATAAACTCCATAAAAGACTCCTTTTAGGAGTTCCTTGGTGAGGTGTCGTATATGACAAGGAGTATATCGTCCGGCTTAAGATTTCTTCTAACTTCATGCCATTTCTGCCTTTCTTGAATTAATGGCAGGTTTTCTCTAGTCCACCTCTTACAAAAGAGATCACAGATCTACTGGACTTGTCTCCATCTTCATCTTGAATAGGAGTCCTCTTTTTGGAACAATCCAGGTGGCAGAATAGGATTTCCTTTCAGCTGTAGGAGATGATTAGGTGTGAGAGGCTCAGGATCATTGGTGTCATCAGATAAGGTAGTAAAAGGACGATCGTTGACTATAGCCTCTACCTTACAGAGAGCTGTCTGTAGTCCCTCTTCACCTAAAGCCTGTAGCTTAAGGACAGAATACAGAGCCTTCTTGATGGTACAGATAAGCCTTTCCTATGTGATATCATCCTCCGTGATGAGCTCCTGAGGGAGGATTGAAACTCCATTTGATTCCCTCGTTCAGCACTGCATGCTTGATCTTAATGTGATTCAGGTGAGCAAGACATTCTCTTAATTCTCACTCTGCTCCCACATAATTTGTTCTATTGTCTGATATCATTTCTCGAACTTCTGCATATTAACACTCGCTGGGCTTTGTGGCGAGCAGGGTGTGGCCGAGCATATTCTGATGAATATGATTTAAAAGTAATGTGGACAGGTGACTGTTCTTTGGCAAGATGGATTGGTGTTTTAAATCTTCAGGCAATGCAATTTTATGCAGCCTCCGCCAACTCTCAAGATTCCGTCCATGAGACGAGGGTCAAGCCTGCAGACACTGCTAGTTTTCTTAACAGTATGTCCTTTCTTCAGTGACATAATTTCAGATGGGAAGGGTTACTGCTGGACAAAGCATACTAACGCCTTCTCTGCATGTGTAAGGTCCTCGACTGAAAGCTCTTCATCTCCGAGTCAAGTTTTAACTTCAATTATCCTGTCATCAAACTGTCCAAAATGGTTGGGGTCAGGATTCTGTGAATGGAGAATAGAATGGGCTTCTTTTCGCTTTCTGCTCAACAACAAAAGCACTTTCTTGAACTTCAGGATCCAGGCAGTAGCCCTTTTAAGTCTGTCACATGAAGAGTGCTCAATGAATTTGTTGACAGGATCAAAGTCTCTTGTCAGAGCTGTAGTGAAGGCCATAGCCTCTTTCCTTACCTCCAAGTCATCGCTAGAAATTTTCATTTGTTTCTCAGGAAAACTGGGCTAGTATAATTCAGATAGTGACAGAAATTCTGTACCATTCAACCATCTGTCAGAACCAAGAGAGGAATTAACCAACAGGCCATGTGATGCATCATCTGCAGGGTTTAGTGAGCCGTTCACATAATGCCACTGAGATTTCTCAAACAAATCACATATTTTGCAGACTCTATTTGCAACGTATGTCTTGAATCGTGTTGTGTCATTAAAGATGTACTTTAAAACAGATGTACTATCTTTCCAGAAAACTGAGACCATGAGTGTGATTTCAAGCTCTCTCTTAAGCATCCTGTCAACATGTGCTGCAAGGACAGCAGCTGCAAGCACTAGCCTAGGGATAGTAACAGGCTTTAATGGAGCAACTCTTGCCTTGCTGAATACAAAGGCAACATGAACAGCACCATTGGTGTTAGTAAGTCGCAGGTAGTTAGCTACACTGTATTGCCAAAAGTATTCGCTCACCCATCCAAATAATTGAATTCAGGTGTTCCAATCACTTCTATGGCCACAGGTGTATAAAACGAAGCACCTAGGCATGCAGACAGATTCTACAAACATTTGTGAAAGAATGGGCCACTCTCAGGAGCTCAGTGAATTCCAGCGTGGTACTGTGATAGGATGCCACCTGTGCAACAAGTCCAGTCGTGAAATTTCCTCACTACTAAATATTCCACAGTCAACTGTCAGTGGTATTATAACAAAGTGGAAGCGATTGGGAATGACAGCAACTCGTAACCACGTAAAATGACAGAGCGGGGTCAGCGGATGCTGAGGCGCATAGTGCGCAGAGGTCGCCAACTTTCTGCAGAGTCAATCGCTACAGACCTCCAAAGTTCATGTGGCATTCAGATTAGCTCAAGAACAGTGCGTAGAGAGCTTCATGGAATGGGTTTCCATGGTCGAGCAGCTGCATCCAAGCCATACATCACCAAGTGCAATGCAAAGCGTCGGATGCAGTGGTGTAAAGCACGCCGCCACTGGACTCTAGAGCAGTGGAGACGCGTTCTCTGGAGTGACGAATCATGCTTCTCCATCTGGCAATCTGATGGACGAGTCTGGGTTTGGCGGTTGCCAGGAGAACAGTACTTGTCTGACTGCATTGTGCCAACTGTGAAGTTTGGTGGAGCGGGGATTATGGTGTGGGGTTGTTTTTCAGGAGCTGGGCTTGGCCCCTTAGTTCCAGTGAAAGGAACTCTGAATGCTTCAGCATACCAAGAGATTTTGGACAATTCCATGCTCCCAACTTTGTGGGAACAGTTTGGGGATGGCCCCTTCCTGTTTCAACATGACTGCGCACCAGTGCACAAAGCAAGGTCCATAAAGACATGGATGAACGAGTTTGGTGTGGAAGAACTTGACTGGCCTGCACAGAGTCCTGACCTCAACCCGATAGAGCACCTTCGGGATGAATTAGAGCGAAGACTGCGAGCCAGGCCTTCTCGTCCAACATCAGTGTCTGACCTCACAAATGCGCTTCTGGAAGAATGGTCAAAAATTCCCATAAACACACTCCTAAACCTTGTGGAAAGCCTTCCCAGAAGAGTTGAAGCTGTTATAGCTGCAAAGGGTGGGCCGACGTCATATTAAACCCTATGGATTAAGAATGGGATGTCACTTAAGTTCATATGTGTCTAAAGGCAGATGAGCGAATACTTTTGGCAATATAGTGTATATCATAACCTAATTTGCTGGCATCGCAAAAGTGATGTATTTGGGCCACATGTATCTTGCCATAATTTGGTGGTTTGAAGCATCTATGAATGCTAAAGTTGTGTAGTTTGTCCAAGCCTTTGAACCATTCCTCCCAAGATTTTACTAACCCATCTGGAATCTTGTCATCCCAGCATAGTTAACTTGACAAAGTTTCTGTTGGATCCTCTTTAAAGGAAAAATCAGTGGGACAAGAAATCCAATCGGATCGTAGATGGAGTTTGTGGTGGAAAGAATGGTCCTCCTGGTAGGTTGTTGCTGCGTTGTGGCAACCTTGAAGTAGGAGGAGGACGTTTCACTACTCCACTGTATTCCAAGGGCTCTTTCCACAGGGAGATTATCTCTGTCAAGATCCAACTCTTAAACTCCTTTAGCTTCTCCTCTAATGGACCTGAAGATAGGACGGAATGACTATTACTGATCCACCGGTTGCACAAACAGCTCTTAAGTCTTTAATCAAGGCAATGGCTGCCTCCTCATTGGAAATGAATGTCAGGCTGTCATCAACATAAAAGTTCTTTTGAATGGTGCTAAGGACTTCTTCACCAGTTTTTCCCTCATTGTCCTCAGCTGTTTTCTTGAGGGCACAGTTCACATAACTATGCACCAAAAAGATGGACCAACATCCGGTACTCTGCCAGTGGTTGACTTATGTAATCACAGGGCCACCATAAGAATCACAAAAAGTCAACATCCTCTGGTGGAACTTTAACTTGATGAAACATTCATTCGATATCTGCCATGACTGATACAGGTTCCTGACAGAATCAAAGGATGACTCCAAGAAGGTTATTTGTAAGGTCAGGACCCTGAAGGAGCTCTTGATTTAGGGATATGAGTTCGAATGAGTGCGCACAATCAAACACAACCCTGATTTTCTTTTTCCTCTTGTGGTACACACCATGGTGGGGTATGTACCACACTCTTACAAAACTTTTTGTCAGCTGATCCTGTGGCACCTTTTCAGCATGCTTTTCTCCAAGAGGTCATTCATGAATTCCTTGTTGTCCGTAAAAACCATGTCATCTCTTTGGAATCTCTTCATGAGGTTAATGGCTCACTGTACTGCCATCTTTCTATTGTTCGGGAGCTGGACAACCTCTTGGCGGAATGGAAGTTGAAGTTGATAGTGACCATCTTGTTTGATAGCAGAGTCTGCTGCAATTTTGAGGAACATTTTGTCCTCAACTGAATGTTCAGGTTTCTCATCACAGGCCTGCTCAAGAAAGTCATGACTGAGCAACTTCAAAAGAAGCTCTTCCAGACTGTTAACTGAAACCCTATTACAGGACACATTTAGTCGGCCACTTCCACCTATAGATGGGCTTCTGCCCAATGGACCATTAATGAGCCATCCTAGATGAGTTTGGACAGCATAAGTTCCATCTCATTGGCTATTAATGATCCTCCATGGCTCCATAAGATTTGGAGCATTGACTCCAATCAGTGGATTGACTTCCGCTTCAGTGATGTTCAAACTGACCTCTTTGAGATATGGCCAGTGCCGAATGTCCTCTTCAGTGGGGATGTTTTCTTTGCCAACTCTTATAGAACTTTTAGTGAAAACTTCAGGCAGGGTCATGAAGTTGTCACTGTTGAGGCTGCTTACATCTAAACCATTTAGTTTGTTTGTACTCATTGGTCTTACCTGTCCCATAGTCCTAAGCAGAATTTCAGTATTCCTTCCTCTCACCTGCAATTTTTCCATTAGCTTTTCTGTGCAGAATGTAACGGAGCTTCTGGGATTGAGAAAGGCATAGGTTTGTATTATATTACTGCCTTTGCAGGCCTTGATCTTCACTGGAAAAATTGCACATTTGTAGTCAAAGGAACCGGCCCAGGGATATTCTGTAGAAACCATGGCAATTGAAATGGAGTTACTGCCCTTTTGCTGTGGCCTCATCGCCAACTTTGTCTTTTTGAGAAGAAAAATGCCCTTCATATGTTACACCACCTTCCTTAGTGGGCATGTTTTCAATCTGGAGAAGAGTAGGGTGTTTTATCTGGCAAGTCTTACAGTCCAGACATTTCCTACACACTTTACTCATGTGCCCTTTTAAAAGACATGCAAAACATAGTCCCTTTCCTTTTAAGAAATAAACCTTCTCTTCATGGGGTTTCAAAGTTAACTGGTGACATGATTCCAAGGTATGACTGCCAGAGCAGAACAAGCAAGGTGTCTGTAATGCAACACTTGTACTTAAATTTTCTGCACTCTTTATTTCTTGAGAGCTAGATGCCAGTGGTGATATGAAGGTGGCAAAACTTTTCTTGCTCTCAGACTTCAAGGAACGGAACTCAACCTTGGCCTTTGTTCCCTATGTAGTAGAGGTGACATCTTGAATATTACCAAAGGTGGGATCTTGGAGTATCTTGGCCTGTTTTTCAATGAAAGCAACCACATCATGAAATGTAGCTCTAATGTGTGTTCTTTCAAGTATGTCACACACTGTGTTTCTCCATTTTTCACACAATTTGTAAGGAAACCTGGGTATAATCTGCTCGAGTTTGAAGGTAAATCAAGGTCAAACGTGTTAGGAAGATTTTCTGGAGCATTGCAACAGCCTCTCAAATACTACATACTATATATATATATATATATATATATATTAATTTAGCATCATTTGCAGCCAAGTCACTTTCCAAATTTACTCTTTCCAGTCTCAATGCAGTTTTTTCCATTTCCAGCTGTTTTTATTCTCAAAGATGACACTGACGATGATATATTTAATCCATGGGAACGGCGTGATTTGTGTGATCTTTTGGACACATTTGAGGCACTGTCATTTGGTTCAATAAGTATTTGTGGATCCTTTTGAACATTTTTCCACATCTCCACTTCTCTCATGAAGTTCTAAAATGTAGCCATTTTAGGCTCATAACAATCAATCCGTTCATTTTCTCTGATATCATCAGATAACTGTTTTTTCACAAGCTTATGAGCAGTCTTGAATTCCTCAAGTGCAGGGGCGGACTGGAAAGAGAAATCGGCCCGGGATCGCTGTCCTTTTCTGCATAATGCTGCCCCCTTCGGCATATCGCGGCGCCGTTTTGTGGTCTGTTCTGCATAACGCAGCGGCCCATTTCAGCTTATCGTGGCCCATTTGGCCCCGTTTCGCGGGTGGCCCATTGGGAAAAGTCCCGGTTCTCCCGATGGCCAGTCTACCCCTGCTCAAGTGCCATATAAAATGCATCCACACCTTTTTTCATAAGTTCCACATCACCACCATCAACAAGCAATGCTTTCAGTTCATTCATCTGTGAAGAGGTAGTTGCAAGTGTAGGTCAAAAAACTGTCTCTTCTCCCACCTTCCCTTTCCACATCACTTTCTGTTTCCCCTCCCTCACTCCCTTTCCACATCACTTCCTGTTTCCCCTCCCACCCTCCCTTTCCACATCACTTCCTGTTTCCCCTCCCACCCTCCCTTTCCACATCACTTCCTGTTTCCCCTCCCACCCTCCCTTTCCACATCACTTCCTGTTTCCCCGCCCACCCTCCCTTTCCACATCACTTCCTGTTTCCCCTCCCACCCTCCCTTTCCACATCACTTCCTGTTTCCCCTCCCACCCTCCCTTTCCACATCACTTCCTGTTTCCCCTCCCACCCTCCCTTTCCACATCACTTCCTGTTTCCTCTCCCACCCTCCCTTTCCACATCACTTCCTGTTCCCCTCCCACCTTCCCTTTCCACTTCACTTCCTGTTTCCCCTCCCACCCTCCCTTTCCACATCACTTCCTGTTTCCCCTCCCTTTCCACATTACTTCCTTTTCCCCCTCCCACCTTCCTTGCCACATCACTTCTTGTTTCCCCTCCCACCCTCCCTTGCCACATAATTTCCTGTTTAAAATGGTTGCCTAGAGGAAAAGCAAAAGCAGGTGCACTGCATCATATCTACCACAGGGGGAGTGCAGAAAACTAAGTTAAACAAGCCATATAATAAAGAAATCGATACATTATCATCCTCCCTATATATATAACTTTATGGCTCCTACACCATCCTAAGCTGGTTGGGTGGTCCTAACTGGTTTAAGCTAGTCACCCAGCCTTGCTAAGTTAGTCTAGCTGGTCTCCTAGCCTGACCAGCTAAAAAGTGCCTAAAACCCCTCTAAAGCCAGTCAAAAGACCAGGCTGGATGACCAGCTAAGGCCAGCCAATCAGCTTAGGTTGGTTTTAGAAGTTTTTTCAGCAGTATTAGTATCACTAGTAGCTTGCAACCTTTACAGATTTCAGGTACTTTGCTAAGGCAAGCATCAGTATTACTACCACTCACTGTTCACAGTTTTTCCCTGCCCATTTGGCAGTACCTACATTTGGCATTAGTGGAATCACATACTGGTGGCTTAAGTTGAACAGGCAGAACTTGGGCAATTTTTAGCAGAACATTTGCTTAAAATTGTCTTGCAGTGAAAAATCCAATGTGTTCCTGAAAACACACTGTACTGAGGTTGACCGCAAAGGGCTGGCCCAAGGTGTAAGGATGGTAATTGAAACGTTGCCGATTCGATCCCTGCAAGGAGCATGTCATGAGATGTAACCATTACTAGCAAAAAACAACTGCATTTCCTCTACAGGTTCATTGTAAATTGCTTTGGATAGAAGAGTTTGCTAAATGAGTAAATGTGACTACATATACGTATATGGTAATCAAACAGTACCTTGGTATAGGGGAGACCAGGGCTTGTTGATACACTTTTTACTGTGTTTAGTTTTGAAAGTCAGTTTCTGCATAGCCACATAGTACATCAATGTCATGAAAAATTTTTTTTCACAATTTTGCCCAGGATAAAATATAGTTCATTGAATGCATGTTGACCTGTGGTGACAATGTGCTCCCCACTTTAAATCTACACCCACATCAAACAGCCTATTATAAGCTTTTCAGGAAAATTTAAAAAGTAAAACAATTTTAAAGCACAAAATGATTCATGTACAGTAAGAATAAAAATACAAACATATCAAAACATTATTTTGGCCAACAAATATTGGAATTGATAAACTGGTTTCTTTTATGATATTTAAAACATGTGACAACCCAGTCCTGAACTAACTTTTACAAAAAATACCTTTGTCCAAAGAACACATTTAAACCTTTCAGGAAAAATCTGCCAATCTATTGTTGACCCTTGCCTGAAAGTATGCCAGTGTTGTTTGATAATGTTCTCTTTTTACCCAAGAGCTATAACAAAAATATTACAATGAAAACTTACTTTGCAGGGTAGAATTCACAAAAAAGATGTTCTAATTTACGAGGGTTTTGAACTAGGTGTTTGAAGTTCTCCTAAAGAAAACACAAATTTGCACCAATTAGACTTTTGACTAATTCTATCCAGTAGTTGCTGTGATTTAGCCTTTGTGACAAATTCCCTGTGTGACAATTAGCCCTGGTCTCCCCTGTATAAATGTACTATAGTATTACTACATGATTCCATCGCTATACCACGGAACTGCCAGGTGTTCTGGGGGATTGCTAGGGTCTTCTGTTTGGTTGCTAGTGTTTTCTGGATCCTTGCTAGGGTGTTCGGGGAAGTTGCTAGTTTTTATTTTTTGTCAGGGGAAATTCATAATCTATAAACCTGATTGTGATTAATTCAGTAAAGGAAGAAAATGAGATTGCAACACTAAATAGTACCACAGACTATTTGATCATACTCTAATCATTTCTAAAACAAAAGTTGGCACACATTGTGATGTGACTCAACAAATAAAGAATTGTCATCTAAGTAAAGTTGTTTGCCCAATAAACTGAGGTGTGAACTCACTGGGTGTGACCATTCCCCTCCCATGCTCCAAAACTCAGAACTGGCCACTCTCTCCCCGTATACCCCTACTACATGTCTCTCTCTCTCACTCTGCGTTGTTGTCCATATTTGGCTCTGGTGAGAGAGTGTGGTTGTGTGAATTGAGAACAGAGAGAATTTCCTCCTGACAGTGAGTCACTGCTCCTCTGACTCATGGGCATGATAACAAAAACACTGCGTTGCCATGGAGAAACAGATTGCCGCCCTGTCAGCCCGTTTCTCTCTCTCTCTCTCTCTCTCTCTCTCTCTGGTTTCAGTGCCAGCAGCTGCCCTCCATTGACAAAACAAAACAAAATATCATGGTTCTTGAAGATTACCATCTTCTTATACTATTGGTTTTAGGCGGTATATCAAGATAGGCTGCTTCAGATAGAGTGGGCAAGTCTTTTCATCGGACCGGGAGGGGGGGTGCCAGAAGTTTTGGGGCCATGTTTCTAATGATCTTAAAAACTTTTCAGAAAGCTTATGCTTTAATGCTTGAAATAGTTTTGTAGACTGTATAAATTGTGTATGAATTTATTTCTGTATTTATTTATTGTTTTAAATGGATGGATGTTTGGACTGGTGACTAGTGATTGAAAAGCAACATTTTTGTTTTCTGTCACTCTATAATTCCCTTTCTAGTGTTTGTGTCATCACATAGTTTAGAATGACTATCATTATTTTAAATGTGGAAAATAGTCATAACAAAGAAAGTGCAGTAAAGAACTTTTGGTTTGTCAAAGAATACCATGGTATTGCCATGGTACATGTCCAAAAACCATGCAATTACTATCGTGCTAGTGGTAAAACCATGGAGTTACGGGTCACAACATCTTGTTTACACACTGACAAGAAACTCCACATTACATACAAACCCGATGGTCACTTATGTCTATATACATGCTGCATGTTAATGCAAATATCTGATCAGCCAATCATGTGGCAGCAACTCAAGAGCAACTGTATTATGCACTTAAGTGCCTTGTGGTATCCATTCTATGAAGAATTCAGGCTTTTCAAACCAGTATTGGAAAACTGTGCCTGATAAAGTGGCCATGTTTTATTATGAAAAAGCCATTGAATTAGATAACCAAATTTAAACTAAGTGGCATCTGCAAAGAAATGCAGCTAGAGCTTTTCTCTGAACTAACGTTTTGCTATTACTTTTACGCAGCTGGCTTCAAGGTGAATATAATGGATGTATGAATTAGTGCTCTTCATGTACACACAGATGGTTCAGCACATTAAAGGAATAGTTCATCCCAAAATTAAAATGCTCTCATCATTTACTCACCCTCATGCCATCCCAGATGTGTACGACTTTCTTTGTTCTGCTGAACACAAATGAAGATTTTTAGAAGAATATTTCAGCTCTGCAGGTCCATACAATGCAAGTGAATGGTGACCAGGAACTTTTAAGCTCCAAAAAGCACATAAAGGCAGCATAAAAGTAATCCATATGACTCCAGTGGTATAATCCATATCTTCATAAGCAATATGATAGGTGTGGGTGAGAAACAGAACAATATCTAAGTCCTTTTTAACTATAAATCCCCACCTTACACCAGCCCAGACCAGAAGGTAGTGATATACACAAAGAAAGAAGAAAAATGTGAAAGTGGAGATTTATAGTAAAATAGGGCTTAAATATTGATCTGTTTCTCACCCACACCAATCATATCACTTCTGAAAAAAATGTATTATACCACTGGAGTTGTATGGATTATTTTTATGCTGCCTATATTTGCCTTTTGGAGCTTCAACGTTTTGGTCACCATTCACTTGCATTGTATGGACCTACAAAGCTGAAATGTTCTTCTAAAAACTTAATTTTTGTTCTGCAGAAGAAAGTAAGTCATACACATCTGGGATGGCATGAGGGAGAGCAAATGATGAGAGAATTATCATTTTTTGGGTGAATTATCCCTTTAACTATGGGCATGTTCCACTAACATTTGGCTATCACAAAGTGTCTAAACACATTTTATCTTCATTTTGAATATTGTTTTATCATTTCAAACCTAACAAACTTCTTTTTGTGCAATATTTAGCTTGAAAGATGTGCTTGTGCTATATTTCCTCTAGTCTCCATAGGTTAATTCAGTAAAAAAATAGTACATTCGGTACATACAATCCCTGTACATGCATAGATTTATCTGATTAATAATGCATAAATGCAAATACTGAGCAATAATGAAATAAAAGTGAAGTAATTCAAGTAAAGAAAAAAGAGGTCTCATTCTGATGTTTAAACAAAATAACTGTTTCCAACCAATATAATAAACTATTCCAACTGAAAAATAAATAAATAAATAAATAAATAAATATTTAACCATATTTTTAACCATATATATAAACCATAACCATGGTTTTAGCTGTTCTCCTATCCTGGTTAGGCTGGTCTGTTGGCTGAATTCAGAGGGGTTTTTGTGCACTTTCTTTTTTTTTTAGAATTAGGAGTTTACTGGCCAAAACACCTTTTTGTTTGCAAGACACTATATTTGCACAACATTTTGCAACACAATTAAAACATAAATACCAAATGACCAAACAAATAAAGAAAACTGTAGATTTTTTTTTTCTGAACTAAGTATAAAACTGACCACAGCAATATAATTCAGAATGTGAATGTCACACTTTATTGAAAAAGAATAATAATAATACTACCGTAATATATTCTGATAGGAAAGGATTTCTCATTAGTGCTCAGTGTCAGCGAGCAAGAGAAAAAAAGAAGAAAAAAAAAGAAAAAAAAACTACTTGACTACATTATTACTAAATTACAAACATGGAATGTTTCATGAATTATTAAGAGGAATAATGGTAATGCTGATGTTATATATCACAATATGTATGCCGTAAAAGCATATAGCGCTCTCTAAAAAGCTTTCATGATTGTCTGCATAGTGGACTACTACAAAATTCAACCAGTTTTGGGGCCAGATTTTCTAATCGCATTTAGACTCTAAGAGGAGTGAGTGGTTTAGTTTGAGGGTCACTGAAATGTGTAAATCCATCTGTTTTATGAACAATCTTTACAGCATCAATTCTGTTTCAAACATCTGCCAGTTTCTGAAAATGTGCAGATAAGGCATACGCTAAACTTTATTGTTTTACGAGTTTGATTACTTTTGTTTCTCCTGAAACAACTCGACTTTCATGATAGTAATTTATTCCGTGCCATCTGTCTGTCTGTATCCAAGGTTAAGTATCAATACAAGTTAAAGAAATTGTTCACCCATAAATGAAAATTCTCTCATCATTTACTCACCCTCATGCCATCCCAGATGTGTGTGACTTTCTTTAATCTGCTGAACACAAATTAAGATTTTTAGAAGAATATCTCAGCTCTGTAGGTCCATAAAATCAAGTGAATGGTGTCCAGAACTTTGAAGCTCCAAAAAGCACATAAAGGCAGCATAAAAGTAATCCATACGACTCCAGTGGTTAAATCCATGTCCTCAGAAGTGATATGATAGGTCTTGGTGAGAAACAGATCAATATTTAAGTCCTTTTTTTTTTTTTTAACTATAAATCTCCACTTTCGCTTTCACATTCTTCTTCTTGTGTTTTTGGCGTCTTGCATTCTTCGTGCATATTGCCATCTACTGGGCAGGGAGGAGAAATTATAGTCATTTATAGTGGATTCGCATGGATTACTTTTACACTGCCTTAATATGCTTTTTGGAGCTTCAAAGTTTTGGCCACTATTCACTTGCATTGTATGGACCTACAGAGCTGAGATATTCTTCTAAAAATCTTCATTTGTGTTCAGCAGAAGAAAGAAAGTCATACACATCTGGGACTGCACGAGGGTGAGTAAATTATGTTACCCGGTAACAGCAATGGAAGTGTGACGCCAAAGGACGTAAGAATAAAATATAAAACGGCTGACTTTTAACAGTGTTACGTCATCATGACTACTGAAGTTTCAATATTTCATTTAACTTTACAGAGAATGTTTGTAAGCAATTTTATCACACTAAAATCATGTAAACCTGTATACTATTTACGACCTGTGGCTATACATTTGCCACAGTGTGTAATTTAATGTTTATAGACTGGCTCCATTCACTTTCATTGTAAGTGCCTCACTGTAACCACAACTTTAGCTTTTTTATAAATAAATGAAATTATTGATTATTATTATTATTATTATTTTGTGGTAATCATCATTATACCCAAAATGTTGTCAGTTGAGCTTAACTTGTATTGATCCTAGAACATTCCTTTAACACAGTAATGGCTCTTGCTCTTGTTCATTTCAAAAGCTCCATTCATACTGCAGTCATAACACGGTTACAATGGTGGTTTTGCTCCCTTTGTTGGTCGTACATGTTCTGCTGTGTTCTGACTTCCTTCAAAACGAAAACCAAAAGTGCAAAACCGGCGCCCTCTAGTGTTGAAGAAATACTGTGCAATTCACTTGCATGCTGGTCACTCTTCTCCTTTTTTCAGTATTTGTGAGAAACATTGCCTTTTATATCTAACAGTGGTATGTCCCTTCAGAGCTTTTTATGCAATACTCTATAAACACAACATTCAGGCTGATTGGTTGATTATAGGTGTGTCTTTGGCAAAGATAAAATCTGGTATTCATTCATAAGCAATGGATAATTCACATAACATATGCACTGCATAAAATGAGCTTCATTAATTTGGTCCTTCTGAGCAGGATAACATGATTTTGTTCCATCAAGTTCTTTTTCTGTGCTTTTCTGTTCCATATCATATGGTATTCCTTGGCTTTTGGTATTCCAATTTTTATAATATTGTCAATCGATGAGATTTAAGTGGCCATTCACGTGGAAACAGCAAAGGAATCACCATGTATGAACAGTCTGACTTGTGCATTTCACTCCAGAAACTGTCAGTGAGCGTCTAAAGTCATTTATAAGACAGAAACCTTGCTGTTTTCTAGTGTGTAGCTCAAATTATCCGCTGCGGGCGAGTTTTTTTTATGGTTTTAAGTTTCAGTTTTTCTACAAAAATAGGTGCCTCTTTTTTCATCAAAAGCATGTGTCTGGGGTTTTTAATGCATCACACGTAGGGGGTCACGGCAGGCGTGTGCCAGTGTGTGTGTGTGTGTGTGTGTGTGTGTGTGTGTGTGTGTGTGTACTTGTGTGTCTTTGTTTTGTTTTTTGTCAGATTCAGAAATTGCTGAAAATCTCATGTTTTTTGATCCAGTCCATCTGGGGCGCCCTCTTTTTAGCGCGCTTGGCATGGACTTTTTCCTTCGCCTCGGCGGCCGTGGGGCTCAAACACAGACCTATTTCCTCAAACGGGTCGAGGAGATGACTGCTGCTGTCTCTCGATGTCTAAAAGACACATAAATATACACATCACACACGAGTCCAAACAAAAGACACATATGCTATAGTGTACTTGGAGTGCAGTAAATGTAGATGTTACAAATACACTGCAAAAAATCAAATCAAATAAATAAATAAAACAAATAAACAAAAAATGTATACATTTACTTGAGAAGCAATATATTCTGAGAATATGTCTTCAAGCATCAATTAAGTATATAAATAAGTTTCTTGTTTAAAGGATAAAAATACACAAAATTTTGTTAGATTTAAGCTTAAAACAAGAAAAAAAAAATTGTCAATGGGGTACTAAAAATAAACTTAATTCAAGTCTTTAAATGGGAAACAAGACAAAAATACAGATGAATGCTGAAAATATATATATATATATATTTTGCAGTGCATATTTTCTGTTTAAAATTGTATTGATGTTTCTTGTGTAAAGACTCACCTGTGTATTTATGTCCTGACTGCTGCCGTCTGAGTATGTGGACCGAGAGGGCGTCCCGTTCACATACGGGCTCGAGGAGCCATTCATTATGGACTCATCAAAATCTATTTGAAGAACATAAATCATTAAGATCAAAGGGGTTTATGTTAGGAAGAACATTGTGGCTGATCTGATGTTGTTATCTGGATGATAAGGACATCTTTGACATAAAGCAGAAGGAACATTAAAGGTGCACTCAGCGATTCCTGAGAAACACTGTTGATATTCGAACTCAACTGCCAAAACAAACGCACCCCTCCCTTCAGCGCTCCTTTAGAAGCTCCGCCCCCAAATTCATGCATGCGAGACAGTTTTACGCACACCAGCTCCTGACACTCACAACTCTCCTGCTACTAAATCTAACATCACATCAACAGCATATATGGGTTCTGTGAAACATAGCAACATTTATGTTACCCACTTATCAAGAAGAAAAAGAGCAACTTTTGGATCCGTCTTCAAGCCTTTTACCTCTTGGAGGTCTCTCCACCGCTGAAAAGCCTCGCCGATGTTGACGCAGCTCCTAGCCCTTGACTTATCATAATCCTTCTTTTTTAGTTTATATTCGTCTGACCTTTTTCTCTTGGTCTGTTTCTCAGCCATTTGTCCTCCTTGGAGTTTAGAAAGTTTGCATCAGCCAGATTTACCGTCGCTCTTCTAATGAATTTCCCTATCGATCTGCCCCCACCCCCCATCCTGTGCACGTGCAAGAACCACCACCTGTTCCTGATTGGTTGGAGCAGTGTTGTGTGGATCGGATCCACTTTGTTTTTGTCCCATTTACAGAGCCTGGGCTGTGTACAAATACTAGATATTTTTTCAGCCCACCCACAGAACGGACAGCTAGCAGACTGTGAGGAGATATTTGCAGAATTTGACAAAAAGTGTATTGGATTAGAATTACTGAGTGCTCCTTAAAACGCGGAGGGCCCTATAAGAACACTAAGCAGCTTTGCAATTTGTCATACACGCAAAGTCAATGGGCATGGCCATTAAGGTTTGGTATTTTTGTGCAAGCATGCGCTAAATCTAGGAACAAGTGGGTTTGGCGAAATTGTGCACACAAAGGGCTAGTGGGCTGGGTCAAGTGCAATTTAATTCGGAGGTTCTCATAACTGCTCTTTTCTATACAATGAAATTGAATGAAAACTAGGGACAAAAAACACCCATAAAGTACCTTAAAAGGAGTCCATACAACTTGTGTGCTATATTCCAAGTCTTCTGAAGTAATATGATAGCTTTGTTTGAGGAACTGAATGAATTTTAAGTCATTATGCACAGATAATCTTCCCCTTTGTTGTAGCTCTCATTCATAATATGGAAAAGAGCACCCGGGACAATCTGCTAAACATCTCCTTTTGTGTGTTCCACAGAAGAAAATAAGTCATACAGGTTTGGAATACCATCAGGGTGAGTAAATGATGAGAAAAGTTTCAGTTTTGGGTGAACTATCCCTTTAAGATTTACTTATCTATTTTCTGATACTGATTTACTGAAGCTAAAGGAATAAGGCGGATTTAAGGAGGCCGAATCAAGATCCCTCCTGCGGAAAAAGGGGGAAGTCCTGCGATAAACCAGCAACAAATATTTGAGAGATCCGTCAAAAGACTACTGAAGGTGTTCAACTCAATTTACCTTTAATACAATCCAGATGTCAGGAGTGGGACAGCTGGATAACAGAGATAACAGACTCTAAGAACATTCAGACCAAAAAGGCCTCCAGTCCAGAGGTTTGTTGCCTTTGTTCAGAGTTACACACCTCTATAGTGAGCCTGGGAGGAAACTGAGCATCTGTCTCTCTCTGAGCCTCAAGAATGCGTTCACACGAAAAACAATCAAACTCCCCCTCAAATCACATGAAGTAGAAATCAAGGAAATCTGAACTTTTATGCATTTTTATTCATTGAAGGTGGTTCAACATGTCTGAGACTGTACCTTTGACATGTATTCTGGTGGGTGTGATTCCCATCTTCCTGAAATGTTCATCCGTATCTTGATCCACCACCAACAAACATGTCTCGTTCCCGCCTTTCTTGATGAAGGCCACCACTTCAGCATGCCTCATACTTTCAATGTTCACTCCATTCACCTGTACAGGGAGGGAGGGAGAGAGAGAGAGAGAGAGAGAGAGAGAGAGAGAGAGAGAGGGAGGGAGGGAGAGGGAGATTTCCACACTGCAAAAATTAATTTTCTTACTGAGCATTTTTATCTTGTTTTCCAAAAAACTCTTAAAACCAAAGAAGCAAAATGACAACATACTTTGTATTTTTGTTCAGAGAAATTAACAAAATTGTGTGACATTTATACTTATAACAAGAATAATATTATAAAAACATAACTATTTGCCAATAGGGTAAGAAAAACTTGCTTCAAAGGGGGAAAAAAAAACTTTTTTACCCCAATGACAAAATACAAAATACTAAAGGACTAAATACTTTTTTGCAGGTAAAATTTGATATTGGTCAGATTATAATGCTTTAAACTCTAAGGTGTTTTATGAGACATTACGAATGCATTATAATGCATTTATAATGCCTTTACAATTCATTATGGGATTCATAAAAAGTGTTACCTGATGTTTTTTATTTTATTTTTATGTACGTGTAACGGTAGCCAGCTGGTACGTGCGTGTAAACCTCACTCCCCTGGTCTCAAGAGGCGCACTAGCGACTAACGCTAGATGCTGTAGCCTTTAGCCTCCTCGTTAGTGTGCCTGCCTCCCATGGTTCCCCGGTTCAAATCCCATGTGGGGCGGGTCGAGCAGAACCGGTGACATACGGATGTTTTTTTAATCAGAAAAAATGACAAAAATATTCTGTAAGAAAAGAACTTTTTTGCAGCGTACAACAACAGCTAACATTTAACAAAAAGTTAAAAACTTGCTTGGGAGTATACAACACGAGTGTAAATATATAGACATTTTTATACTGTTAAAGCAGTTTTGTTCCCTAAAGAAAGTACTGTGGCGGTATCATGGTAAAATGATGGTAATTTCATGGTACATTGATATGATATAGTACCAAATTCACAGAAATGGTAGTTACAAATGCTCCAAAGTACTTTAAAAAATATCATGGTTTTAGCATCACGACAGTGTCCATAAGCCTATTACTGTAACAAGGTACATGTCCAAAAACTAGGGCTGTCAATCGATTAAAGTTTTTAATGAAATTAATTACATGATGTCCTGATTAATTAACGAAATTAACCGCATACATAAATAACTGCAGAGAGAAAGGCCCACATGAGGCAATTCCCAATTGAATTAATATTCCCATATTAGTGAACATAAGCCTCATTGGTCTGCAGTCCATAACGATACATTTTGCAATTGAACTCATCAATCTACCCGAGATAGGACGCATCTATGTACACATGCTTTTGGAGCGTCTCACTTTAGTGGCATCTCGTCATAAACACAGCATTTTTAGGACACTGTGACAAGTTCAGCGTAGTTTGAAACGTCTCGAGATCCCTGCATTCGGAGATATGCTTCGTCCAGCTGTGTTTGAATGCAAGAACGCGTCCTCAACTTGTGCTTTCTGCTGTCAGTGAGTGTACCCTGATAGTCTGATAGATGTGTTTACATCTGGAAGATATATTTTTTAGGTTGTCTGCTCATCTGCAGTACATTTATAAGATGTATACATCTACTGTACTGTATATACAATTTGATCAAAGCTAAGGGAGATTTTCTTGGGTGTACTGCCATTTTATTTCCAGCAACACATAATCAGAGGTGTAAAATCATTTTTTACTCTTTAATCAGACAAAAAAAAAAGCTTTGTTTATCTCTTCATAAACCCGTTGACTTGTTTTCCTCTTACATTGCGCCTGTATTGGTTGCTTAGCAACATGTTTTTGTGGTAGAATTATGTTTCCAATCGAGGAGAAATGAAGACATCTTACAGAAATTACAACCAAATCAATCAAAACAAAAACACGAGCACAAGATCTCCCTGCACGCTCTCCTACTGAAGGTGATTGTAACGCTGTATTTGTCCTGTGGACAGATGGAGCCTGTGCTGAGTTAAACTGAACACTATCAAATATTAAAGTGTGTTGCTGTGGCTGCAGTAGCAGCAGTGTTGGTTTCAGGTATCAGTGTCTGGATTGAGGCAGCGAGATGTGCGATCTTCAAACTGAAGGGGGCAGAACAATAACTGCTGAACAGTGAAGGTTTGAACAAAAGCAAGATGGGGAGAAATGGTGGAGAAAGTTAGTTTGAAGACTAAATGTGTCTTTTTTTTGTCAAGAACATAATATTTCAGGCTCACATTTTACCCCCCAAATCAAAAGACAGAAATTAGATTCTATTTTGCTTAAATGGTAATGAGAATGACCATAAAGGCTGCTGCACACTTCCTATGAAATTGAAGAACGAACGGGTGTGACGTCATTTAGAACAAAATCTGGCCAAAACGATGGTGTTTTGGGGTTTATTTCGGTGGTTCGTAACAGCTCGCCAGGGCGAAATTTCAGGAAAACTTCTTCCCGGCTGCTAAACACCTTCTTACTGCCATTGGTCAAAGTTATCGGTGGGTGTGACCTGGAGTTCCACCTACTTTGATGCCGACAGATAATTCCCATTCAGTCAGTTAAGATCAGTCAACATAAATGCACCGGCGTGCAGAGTTATTAGTGAGCTGGTGAAAATTTACCTACATCAATACGATCGTTCACGTAGGGACATTTTTCAAGAACATGTCATGCATTATTAATTTTTTTGTTAGTCTACAAAAGGAAACAGATCTACTCAAATACTCTTAAGTGCCCATTTACTCATGTGATGTCTGCAGACGAAAGCCATATACACATCTGCCCAAAGTAAGACATGCCTATCATCATTCTTTTGTCTGTATTCTACCCATTGACACGCTTTTATCTTTGCAGTAGTATCAGTGTCATCATAAATTACAATCATTTATGTGTAACCGGTGCATATTATGGCGCGTATAGCATTGGCGCATTAGCGCCATGAATGCAAAAGGTAAACATGACAAATTACACATTATCTATTGCATATAAAGTTGTGCTCAAAAGTTTGCATACCCTGGCAGAAATTGTGAAATTTTGGCATTGATTTTGAAAATATGTCTGATCATGCAAAAAAAATGTCTTTTATTTAAGGATAGTGATCATATGAAACCATTTATCATCACATAGTTGTTTGGCTTCTTTTTAAATCATAATGGTAACAGAAATCACCCAAATGGCCCTGATCAAAAGTTTACATACCCTTGAATGTTTGGCCTTGTTACAGACACACAAGGTGACACACACAGGTTTAAATGGCAATTAAAGGTTAATTTCCCACACCTGTGGCTTTTTAAATTGCAATTAGTGTCTGTGTATAAATAGCCAATGAGTTTGTTAGCTCTCACGTGGATGCACTGTGCAGGCTAGATACTGAGCCATGGGGAGCAGAAAAGAATTGTCAAAAGACCTGCGTAACAAGGTAATGGAACTTTATAAAGATGGAAAAGGATATAAAAAGATATACAAACCTTGAAAATGCCAGTCAGTACTGTACAATCACTTATTAAGAAGTGGAAAATTCGGGGATCTCTTGATACCAAGCCAAGGTCAGGTAGACCAAGAAAGATTTCAGCCACAACTGCCAGAAGAATTGTTCGGGATACAAAGAAAAACCCACAGGTAACCTCAGGAGAAATACAGGCTGCTCTGGAAAAAGACGGTGTGGTTGTTTCAAGGAGCACAATACGACGATACTTGAACAAAAATGAGCAGTAAAGGCCAGAAAGAAGCCTTTACTGCACCAATGCCACAAAAAAGCCTGGTTACAATATGCCCGACAACACCTTGACACGCCTCACAGCTTCTGGCACACTGTACTTTGGAGTGACGAGATCAAAATAGAGCTTTATGGTCACAACCATAAGCGCTATGTTTGGAGAGGGGTCAACAAGGCCTATAGTGAAAAGAATACCATCCCCACTGTGAAGCATGGTGGTGGCTCACTGATGTTTTGGGGGTGTGTGAGCTCTAAAGACATGGGGAATCTTGTGAAAATTGATTGCAAGATGAATGCACATGTTATCAGAAAATACTGGCAGACAATTTGCATTCTTCTGCATGAAAGCTGCGCATGGGACGCTCTTGGACTTTCCAGCACGACAATGACCCTAAGCACAAGGCCAAGTTGACCCTCCAGTGGTTACAGCAGAAAAAGGTGAAGGTTCTGGAGTGGCCATCACAGTCTCCTGACCTTAATATCATCGAGCCACTCTGGGGAGATTTCAAACGTGCGGTTCATGCAAGATGACCAAAGACTTTGCATGACCTGGAGGCATTTTGCCAAGACGAATGGGCAGCTATACCATCTGCAAGAATTTGGGGCCTCATAAACAACTATTACAAAACACTGCATGCTGTCATTGATGCTAAAGGGGGCAATACACAGTATTAAGAACTAAGAGTATGAAGACTTTTGAAACATTTCATTTTTTTCTTTGTTGCCATGTTTTGTTTTATGATTGTGCCATTCTGTTATAACCTACAGTTGAATATGAATCCCATAAGAAATAAAAGAAATGTGTTTTGCCTGCTCACTCATGTTTTCTTTAAAAATGGTACATATATTACCAATTCTCCAAGGGTATACAAACTTTTGAGCACAACTGTATATACTTTAAATCATCATCGAGTAGCTTATTTTACTAATTTCGTGTGAATTCTACTCATAGAATGAGACATGAAGTCATTGACAACATTTTAATTTAACATTAGCTGATGTTTTACATGGTTTTATTTGCACACTGCATTCATTAGATTAAACAGGTACATTGTGTCAGCACACATTCCAAATGCAATCTGACAACATTTCTGTGATATTGAAGCACTGCATTTAGCTCTGCTGATCTCAAAGGATGCTACTGGAATTTAATTTTCAGCTATATGTTATCTGTTTGAATCACTCAGAATAATTCTTAGAAACAAAAATATTTAGTGAGAGTCATCACATCACATGCTGCCCACATACTTCTGAATGTGATGGATGATCTGTAAGTGTGTATGTGAGAGAGTGTGAATGCAAAAGTTAATTTAGAATGTAGGAATGTGAATGTGGGTGTATATCTGGCATCATCATGTATTGTATCATGATGTACTTTGAACACAAATGTATGTAGTAAAAAGCAAACACACTTATGTACTGTACACAATCAGACCGACTGACCGACATACCTACCTACCTACCAAACTACCTATCTACACTTTGTGTTTCGATTATGGGATCATCAGTTTGTCTGTAGACATAAATGTGCAAAATGACCAAAGTTCAGCCATGGAACTCTATGTGGTGCAAGCTGATAGGTTCTTTGAGCTTGTTATCTGTTTGCCAATCGGTTCACTCATAAGTGACGTGTTTTGCTAATCGGCCAAAGCTGATTGGTCCTTTGACATGTAATCGGGTAGCCAATCAACTTGCATCTCTCTCATTGTATAACATTTGAATTGCTCAGTTTTGCAGACAAGCCAGTTCACTGCAGCATGCTGCGAACATTTTATCTCTGAAAATTCTATTTGCTCAGGTGGTTGCTGGGTCTTTCCTTTATACAGCTTGCATGTTAAGGTCTGTTTTTGGCCTTAACACATCGAAGCGTGTCTTAAACAAGGTAAGCCTTGGTCAAATCTGGCTGACCCACATTGCTAACTTAAGTCATTAGATTAAATCCACATATACAGTGCCTATAATAAGTATTCACCCCCCTTGGAAGTTTTTATATATATTGTATATACAGTGGCGTGCGTTCAGCCCCTTCAAACCCTTCAGAGAAGGGCTGACATAAACTGAGACGGAAACGTTATTCAAATAATGAAACTTTCTTGCCCCCGTTTATTTAACAATGTCTGTGCATTAAATAAATAGATGCATTAAAATATATAAAAATACAACTTAAAAAACAACTTAAATGTAACGTAGACCATAAATATCTTCGCATTGTTCCTGTTTGATGGAGTGTAAACCGTTCGTGGCTGCCAATCAAAACTGCTCATTATTGCGCTGTAGCTGTATGTACTGCATCCCCCTTCTCATGAGATTCTGAAGGGTTCTGTAATTAATTTGTATTAGCAGAGTGATAGAAAATCTAACCAGTCAAATGTATTATTTTACCTTGGGGGTTGGGCATCGGCTTTCTGCCCCTTCATAGCTCTGATGAGAAGGTGTTACGCATTGAACGAATGTAAATCGGAAAAGTTTTCCTTCCTGCATGTGCATATGCGTCTCTACCTGAGGCTATGATGAACAGCAGGACATGTTCCAGGTACAGACAGAGCAAGCAGTCTTAAACCTGTTGAGGATTTTAAAGGGACGAATCCGTATGACAATATTTCCTTCAAACGAATGGACTAATTGACAACTTTCTTGCACTGTGCACAATTGTAATTTTTTTACCATGCCAAAGAAGCTTTGTTCTCACAATCGTAGGTTCAACAGCTTTCCATTGAATGCAACTTCAGAATAAAAAGGAATAAAAGAAACGCAACAGAAAAAGTGTGAAAACAGGTCTATGTTCACTAACTCACATTCTACAGTACATGAGTGACATGACGTGTAAATCCAATTATAATCAATGAAGGTCAATACTGGAAGTGTCTGCTGCGGAGTCAGTAAACAGATGCCCCATTCCATTTTGCGCTGCACGCACTGGCATCCTCAAGACACTGCGGCGCATCGGGGACTGTTAAGTAATATTATGGGGGTGTATTTGTGTGTGTGGTGGTGGTTGGGTAGGATTGAAATTCCCACTTTATATATATATTGAATCATAGTGAATTTCATTTGCCTTTTTTGACACTGATCAACAGAAAAAGACTCTTTCATATCAAAGTCAAAACACATTTCTACCAATTAATCTAAATTAATAACAAATATTGAACACAAAATAATTGGTTGCATAAGTATTCACCCCCTTCAAGCCAGTATTTAGTAGATGCAACTTTGGCAGCAATCACAGCCTTGAGCCTATGATGATAGGTCTCTCTCTCAACTTGGCACATCTGGACACTGCAATTTTTTCCCATTCTTCTTTGCAACAGTGCTCAAGCTCTGTCAGGTTTCGTGGGGAGTCATTTTTTAAGTCCATCCACAGATTCCCAATTGGGTTGAGGTCTGGACTCTGACTCGGCCACTCCAGGACATTAACATTGTTGTTTTGAAACCATTCTTGTGTAGCTTTGGCTGTATGCTTGGGATCATTGTCTTGCTGGAAAACAAATCTTCTCCCAAGTTTCAGTTCTTTTACAGACTGCATCTGGTTTTCCTCCAGGATTTCCCTGAATTTTGCAGCATTCGTTTTACCCTCTAACTTTACATGCCTTCCAGGGCCTGATGCAGAGAAGCATCCCCACAGCATGATGCTGCCACCACCATGCTTCATGGTGGGGATGGTGTATTTTTGATTATGTGCTGTGTTTGGTTCACACCAAACATAGCGTCTGGTTTGATGGCCAAAAAGCTCAATTTTGGTCTCATCAGACCATCTTCTTCCAGCTGACTTCAGAGTCTTCCACATGGCTTCTGGCAAACTCTAGCCGAGATTTCATATGGATTTTTTTCAATAGAGGTTTTCTCTTTGCTACTCTCCCATAAAGCCGTGACTGATGAAGAACTCGGGCAACAGTTGTTGTATGTGTAGTCTCTCCCATATGAGCCACTGAAGCTTGTAAGTTCTTCAGAGGAGTCATAAGTATCTTGGTAGCCACCCTCACTAGTCCCCTTCTTGCATGGTCACTCAGTTTTTGAAGACGGCCTGCTCTAGGCAGATTTACTGCTGTGCCATACTTTTTACATTTCTTAATTATTGACTTCACTGTACTCCAAAAGTTATTCAGGGACTTGGAAATTTTCTTGTAACCATACCCTGATGTTTATCAATAACCTTTTCGCTTATTTGCTTGGAGTGTTCTTTTGTATTCATGGTGTTGTTTTTCCCAAGATACTGACTCACCAGTAAGTGGACCTTCCAGAGACAATTTAATTAATTGAGCAAATTTTAAAACCAGTTTGTTGCATTGTGATGATTTAGGTGAGTTGAATTAAAGGGGGTGACTACTGATGCAATCAATTTGTGTTTAATATTTGTTACACATTTAGACTAATTGGTAGAAATGTGTTTTGACTTTGATATTAAAGTCTTTTTCTGTAGATCAGTGTCAAAAAAGCCAAATTAACTTCACTATGATTCAATATTTAAAAATGTTTTTAAATAAAAACATTCAATACTTTTTATAGGCACTGTAGCTCGTCTAAGTCACTAGATGAATAAAATCTGGGCTTTCCTGGTTCAGGTACACATTATGAGTACACATTATGAGGCTTAAACGGCCTGCTTAGCCTTTTAAGCCATTCGGCTAAGCAGGCCGAGGCACACATAAAAATTTTGTTCATTAGCGTAACGCCATTTGGCGAGTGGCCAAGGCACGCTTAGTTAGCATACAACCGCTGCACATGGCTCTCCAGAGCAGCAGCAGCAGTACACAGTCTTGGTCTATATCTGCTTGGTTTGGGGGGGGTTGTGTTTTGTGTTTATATGTTATGCATTTTGTGCAGATTCCCTGCTTTGTTGGGGGATTGTTTGTAATGTCTATTTATGCAGCAGCATGTTCATACATGAATCTTGCATTTTGTCTAATTGTGCAACAGCAACAGCATAGCAGATCTAGTCCACCAAGACCAATATTCTATGAATATTCCATACCCACTTTAATATGCTAAATATTTCTGAGAGTTGTCATGACTGAAATGACAAAATTTCAGCCATCAACCCTCTGTGGCGCAAGCTGATAGGTTCTTTGAGCTTGTTATCCGTTCGCCAATCAGCTCGCTCACATGTGACATGTTATGCCAATTAGCTCGCATGGTGTAAGCCGATTGTGTCTCTCTTTGTCTAACATTTAAATAACTCAGTTTTGCAGACAAGCCAGTTTCACAGCAGCGTGCTGCGAGATTTTTTCTCTGAAACCACCTCCACCCAAGCTCCAAATGTCTAGATCTGCTACATGGGGATTGTTTGCAATATATATTTGTGCAGCAGCATGTCCTACATGCTCGATGCACCATATCTTGCATTTTGTCTAATTGTGCATCAGCATGTTCACATGCATAACTCAGAATGTCAGGGTATTTTCTAGCAGTAGCAAATTACTCTGCAGCAGCAGCGTAGCAGATGTGTTCATCAGTTTGTCTGTGGACAGTACTGTATTTATTATCAAAAATGTGCAAAATAAATTTGGTCTTTCAAGGCCACTTTTTCAGTATATTGAGCAACATTAAGCTGTTTCCTGGCTTCTATTGGGAGAAACACTTGACATAAAAATATTGTCTTTTACCTTGGATTACGGTGTCACCGTTTTAAGGCCCTTTCACACCAACATGGCCTGAAGCAAGACAAACTGCCAACAAATGATCCCTTTACTAGAAACACATTACATTAGAAGCACAATTTTCTTATTCCTCTCTCACCTCTATGAGTCTGTCCTGAGGTTTGAGTCCAGCACGGTCAGCGGGTGAGCCAGGGTCCAGAGCCCATATGTACTGACCCGGTCTGGACCTCTCGCTGTGCAGGTTAAAGCCGTAACCTGTCTCAGACTGGACAAGGTGACATAGTCTCGGTAGAAGCTCAGATGGATCCTTCATTGAAGCCTCTGATGGGGGCAGAACTTCCTGTGACATGACAAAGAAAGACACTTACTGTACATTTATATGCTAGGATTCTAAGAGTGAACTTAAAGCTAAATTTTAGGCTGAAAACAACAACAACAACACTTTGACAAGGAAAGAAAACAGAAGTTTTAAAGAAGTTTAAAATAGACAGACTTTGAAATATCAGACACCAATGTTATAATGTAGCAAAAGTCATTCAGTTCATAATATTCTAACTCCTAATACAGCCCATTCAGTTCCAAACCAGAAAACTTCTAAAAACCGCTTTAATACGAAACTGACCCAACCACAACAATGTGTTTTATGAATAATGAGCAAAGGCATAATTAATAGGTGACTTTTATTGGGCACAAGCTATGCAATGACTTTACATTTTAGTTCGTATTTACACCAAGATGTCCGGACTCAAAAGCAGATTATAAAACAAAAACAAGATCTGTTTCTTAATTCTTATGCATTGAGTAATTTTTTGGCCAATATATGCAATATACTGCATGCACAACTTTTACTGCAAATAAATCAAGTTCTATATTAATGTGCCAAGCTACATAGCAACCATAACCAGCCTACAGTTTGGCTAATCAATTTTATTACTTTACAATTACTTGAATACACCTCTTCTATGATGAACATGTTATGAGTTCAAAGTCATTTTGATATTTTTTTATGAGGCTTAAAGTAAAAAATGGCATGTGGTGTAAATGTATTGAGATAGTAAAAAACCTAAAATGAAAAACTAAAAGTCTCATTAAAACAAGTTTTAAAAAATTCTAATTTTGTCATATCATTAAAGATAAATATTTTGGCATTTTTAAAAAAAATCACAATTTATTCAGGTCATTTGGTGTAACCGTGAGAAAACTTTTTTTAAAATTTGTGATTCAAAAACTCATTTTATTTTCACCTTTAAAAATAAGTTTGTAACCTTTTTTGAAAATGGTGCAAGGAAAGCATTTTTAATACCTTTTACTTTATTGTTACAACACGACATCACAAGTCATTAAATAATATTTTTTTTGGCTATTAATGCTATAAATGTTTTTAAAAAATATGTGAACCAACATATATGTATATATATTGATCTCCATTAAAGGGCGCAAAATGGTAAGAACACAGAGAAACGTGAAGGAGTATGTACCTTGAGAATACATAGTATCTTGAGCACACATTATCAATCTGAAATTACATGAGAATATATCAGTGTAGCCACAGATTACACTCCTGTTTAGATTTGTTGTTTCTTTCATGAAAATTACATGACTGTAGCAACATTTTCTTCCCTCAAATTCCCTGACAAATGCTCTATAGAGTTTTAAATAAACAAAACCTACCTCCCAACCCTCAACATTTTAAACCTAATAGACAGGGTCATAAAAAGCAAATTTAAGCTGAAAAACACAATTGCTGCAGCAACCATGCCATTTTGTGGTGCTTCTATGACACTTTCACGTGTCGACTCACATGCTCTGTAGGACTCGTACCCTGGTTTTTTGCATCACAAGTTCAAAGCTCTATAAGTTGAGCACGTGCAATTTGTTTGCATTTGAACAAGCTTGTAAATGTCGTTATGTAATGCGAACGTTAAAAAGTATCGCCTGACGTGTGCAATAGTAAAAGAGTTTAGATGTCATAAGAAAGCATTGTGTGAGGAACAGAGTGAACTAATAGTTGATGAACTAATAATCCGCTGTTTTACTCGTGATGAGTGAAAGTGAATAAAAGTCATTGTTGTTGAAGCCCCTCTAGTATTCATTTCACCAGGACACTGTCGCAATACGTATAAATCGACAATGCAAATGACAATGTAAAAATGTATTGTTTCTATGAGACCAGGTAACTCCCCTAGTCAGGGTATATGAAGAGCAATTCATGCCGATTTGACACAGGAAACAGGGCCACTATTATTTCACTTTGTTGAATGTGCATTTTGAGGAATTTAGGAGTAGTCGACCAAATAACACACATCTGTCCCACCAACTCAACACAGCTGAAGTCTGATAGAACAACTACTGTTACTGAGAAACCAGAGAGGAGTTTCAGGAGAGTGAAAATCCCAGAACTGGTGGGAGGAACAAGTCTTTCCCTGTCCATTTCCAACAATTCCACTGTTCCACATATCTTCATAAGACTTTGTGATTCTGCACCACAAATAAACTGTTCCCCACTGAACGATTAGATTTATTATATTTCCATTGTCACACCCTCAATGCTCTTTGGCTTTAGGGCCATTTTCCTGGCACCCCCGAGTCCTGATGTTTGTGTTTCTGGCTTAAAACAGGAAAGAGCATATTATATTTTGTTGCCATTATATCAATAACTATGCTCTATATGTATTGCTAAAGAGATAGTTCATCTAAAACATCTAAAATATTCTGTCATCATGTATTCACCCTCATGTTGTTCCAAACCCTTTTGGGTTATTCCATGTCAAATCAACCAAATTTCAGAAACTATCTCAGCTGAAATTTTTGGATTTTGTTAATACTTCTTTTGGGATGAAGATAAACATAAATTATGATGAAAGCCAAAATATTAAATGCCATTGGTCAATATTTACTGAGTAATCCATTGTTTTGTAGAAGGGGGTCAAAATGAATAATAACCTTAAAAAGGTAACATTATCATTATTTCATTTTTACACAGAGATAGGTAGGTCTATCACTAAAATCAGTTGACTTCAGCACTTCTTGTTGCATTATATGCCAATGGTGAGTCCAAAAATGGGGGGGAGCACTTTTTTGTGTTGTTTTCCCAAAGTTGGAGTGCCTGTAACTCTAGAATTATTAAAGAAATCTTAACATTCTTCAGATTGGGGATAGCTCAGCAAGTAAAGACGAATCCAGGGCGTGCTGAGTGACTCCAGGCAGGCTTCCTAAGCAACCAATTGGCCCGGTTGCTAGGGTGGGTAGAGTCACGTTGGGGTAACCTCTTTGTGGTCGCTATAATGTGGTTCTCGCTCTCGGTGGGGTGCGTGGTGAGTTGTGCGGGAATGCCGCGGAGAACAGCGTGAAGCCTCCACACACGCTAGGTCTTCACGGTAACGCGCTCAACGAGCCACGTGATAAGATGCACGGATTGACGGTCTCAGACGCGAAGGCAACTGAGATTCATCCTCCGCCACCCGGATTGAGGCGAGTCACTACGCCACCACGAGGACCTAGAGCGCATTGGGAATTGGGCATTCCAAATTGGGGAGAAAAGGGGAGAAACATTCTTTAGATTGTGCTTCAGAACAAACTTTCCTATTTGTATCTTCATTTTTAAGGCATTATACAGTTAAATCCCACAGATTTGGGGCTTTCAATGTGCCTCCATTTGTGAATTGTTACATTTTGCCCATTTTAATGGTTGAAAACCAAACGTGGGTCACAAGGTATGAAGCTAGTTTTTCTTGTCCAACAAAACAAAGGTTTTAAGTACAACTAATGTTGAAACTAGAAATGCACCTTTACTTATTCACATAAAAACAATGTAAAAATCCTGATTTTCGAGATTTATTTTTTAATTGAGACACGTGGCCCTTCAGTTCAGATACAGCAATACCTATTTCTAGTTTTTGGATTTCAGAAATGTACATCTGAAAAGCTCTGGAATGCATCTTTAGGGTTTCAAGCACCAAAGATAATGAAACTCTACTGTATTTTTGCTTATTTTCTTATAATTCTTTTTCTGACCTAAAAGTGTGTGGCTGTCAAATGCCAATAATGGATAACTCAGTAAATATTGATCCATGGCATTTAATATTTTGGCTTTCATTATCATTTATGTTTATTTGACACAGAATGACCCTTTTGTGTTTTACGGAAGAAAGTCATTCAGGTTTGGAACAAAATGAGGGTGAATAAGTCATGACAGAATTTTTATTTTTTGATTGAACAATCCCTTTATTGCAAATTAAAATTTCTCATTGTTGTCATCCAGACCACTATTGCAGCAAACAAATTGAGGAAGATGATTTTGTTCAAACAGAAATGTATTATTAGCTGACAGTATTGCATGGCCACTGTCTTGTGTGGCATAAGTATCAGTAAACCCTTTGGGCAGATGCAGCACAGAGCATTCCTCCAACTTCCAGTCACAATGAGACACTCTGCATCTGTGTGAGTGTATGTGTATTTGAAAGCTTGGGCTTGTTAAACGATACAGATTCTGAATTATTGACACTGGGACCTCTGGGATTTCTTGCACATGACTGCTATTAACCCTTTCACCGCTGGAGATCAACAATGACCAGTAAAGATGGAATGAAAGTAAATGGTGACAGAGGCTTTCTGGTTAAAAAATAAGCAAATTTTCATTACTGGGTGAACTTTCCCTTTAAAGGAGCTATTTAAACCTAATCTTACTTTCATGTAATCCAGTGTTGTCAATAGTTATATGAATAAAATGTTACTTGAATAGGAAAACATCTGGGTGAATATGTCATCTCTACCAGAGTTTGCCATGTTTTTTTTTAAATTATTAACTTGTATACTTTCTGAATGGAGCCAAACTGGAACAAACATACCTTGGATTGGAGCATACACATGTAAAATGGAATGGATTGACAAAAAAGAAATCTGTCAATCAGTTTTTCTTTTTTGAATCAAAAGTGGCAGAATGTGGTTCTGGGTCGTTACGGCGCAATTTAGCCCTGGAAGGTTAGCATATGCGGCACATTTTTGGGGGGTTAACAGATAAAACATGGTTTACAGCATATGGTTTTGGACACTTTCTTCTTTCAGGCCTAACACAAGCAGAATGGGTTATTCAGTTGAGTTTTTCGCCATCATTGTGTCATTGTTCCTGCATTTTGGGGCTTAAATGTTAGCGGTTAAAGGCATTAAAGGGATAGTTCACCAATAAAATGAAAACTCTGTCATCATTTATTTACTCACACTCGAAAAAATAACTCTTTGGCTGAACTTGACTCAATCGTGGACAGTGGTTCCACATGTTTGAAGCAAGTTTTCCTAACTTAAAATGACAATGTAATCTCAACTTTAATACTTTGTGAAGAGAGAACCTAATTGAATTGGGTGAAACCCAACAGAATTAGACATGTCCAAGCGACTTCAATTAATCTTTGATTTCTTTAAATATTAGAAAATGAGAGTGAATGTTAGCATTCTAAATACATGCTGGTGGTAACCACAACAGAGTGCAGCTAAATTGGTAACTATGCTATGGTTTGCACAAGTGATGTCTCGTTTGTGAACGAATATGTCTTTTTGAACAAATCTTTTAAGTGAACGAATCGTTCACCTCCATACACCGTCTAATATTTTTTGTTCACTGACTTCTCTCCCTTTCGAAGGCAATGAGCCTATCGTTCATTCAGTTCAACATGTAAGTCAATCACGTTCAACAAAGAAAGGGGTGAAATGCACTTAAGACAAGTTTATAGGTACACAAAACATGATCCCCAATTTATGAATGTGTAAAAATGACTGAAGACCATACAGTTAAAATAGCATATTACAGATGGAAATGTTGTGCTTTTATGCACAGTGTACGATGTTTAGGCTTTGGTAATAATTAAGCCCAGCATTTGACAAAATATAGTGAAAATAAGACCTGCCATTTGTGGTGAAAACTGTTATGGTGTTTAAACTCTATTTTTAAAGTGTCTCCGATCATTTTAGACATGCATATTCCATTTGTCTTCCTTTGTCGTGCTTTTTTGTTTTTTGGGGATTATTCCCCCCCCTTTTTTCTCCCAATTTGGAATGCCCAATTCCCAATGTGCGCTAAGTCCTCATGGTGGCGTAGTGACACACCTCAATCCGGGTGGTGGAGGACGAATCTCAGTTGCCTCCGCATCTGAGACCATCAACCCGCGCATCTTATCACGTGGCTTGTTGAGTGCATTACCGCAGAGATATAGCATGTGTGGAGGCTTTACGGCATCCACCACGGCATCCACGCACAACTCACCATGCGCCCCACTGAGAGCGTGAACCACATTATAGCGACCGTGAGGAGGTACCCCGTGTGACTCTACTGGAGTCCTGGCTGGAGTCACTCAGCACACCCTGGGATTGGTAGCCAGCGTCTTTACCACTGAGCTACCCAGGCCCCCCTCCTTTGTCGTGCTTTTAAAGACTGATCGCAGCGCAAGCCAAAAGCATTCGAGAGCAGGCTGTGAATATATCATTGGTTGGACCAACTGAACCAATACACACCTTCACTGAACTAGTCAGTCATTTCGTTCGTGTCGTGGAGGAAATGAATATACTGATAAACTCAATTGCGTCATCGTGAACGATGAAGAGGAGGAGCTGCATGTCGTTCGTTCTTATCGTCAATCTCGCTCAACAAGAAAAGATACACAGAACATATTTCAAATCAGCAGTAAGATCTGACAACACTGGTATCATAAATTGTGCTTCTTTACCTCAGATTATGCAAAACAACGAAATTTTCCTGGCTTACAGCTAATGTGCATGTGCGTTCTCGAGTTAATTGACAGATGATGTCTTTATCTAAAAGGTGATTGGCTCTTTTTCCTGTAAGGTGGGACTTCCTTTCCACATCCGTTAACCTTTGGGCGTTCCAATTTCTCCCATTCATTTTAATAAAAGTGACCCATCTCTGCTAAATAGTCTTTGGATTGAGTAGTATTCAGCTACTCATGTGATGCTAACATGGCTGCCTCCATGTGGGAACCCTCTCCATGTAGAACAAAACAGCTTTTATGAGGTTACTGATGTGAATGGAGTCTTCATCTCATGTGAGTGGTCATGATTGTATACAGGTGCATCTCAATAAATTAGAATGTCGTGGAAAAGTTCATTTATTTCAGTAATTCAACTCAAATTGTGAAACTCGTGTATTAAATAAATTCAGTGCACACAGACTGAAGTAGTTTAAGTCTTTGGTTCTTGTAATTGTGATGATTTTGGCTCACATTTAACAAAAACCCACCAATTCACTATCTCAAAAAATTAGAATACATCATAAGACCAATAAAAAAAAACATTTTTAGTGAATTGTTGGCCTTCTGGAAAGTATGTTCATTTACTGTATATGTACTCAATACTTGGTAGGGGCACCTTTTGCTTTAATTACTGCCTCAATTCGGCGTGGCATGGAGGTGATCAGTTTGTGGCACTGCTGTGGTGGTATGGAAGCCCAGGTTTCTTTGACAGTGGCCTTCAGCTCATCTGCATTTTTTGGTCTCTTGTTTCTCATTTTCCTCTTGACAATACCCCATAGATTCTCTATGGGGTTCAGGTCTGGTGAGTTTGCTGGCCAGTCAAGCACACCAACACCATGGTCATTTAACCAACTTTTGGTGCTTTTGGCAGTGTGGGCAGGTGCCAAATCCTGCTGGAAAATGAAATCAGCATCTTTAAAAAGCTGGTCATCAGAAGGAAACATGAAGTGCTCCAAAATTTCTTGGTAAACGGGTGCAGTGACTTTGGTTTTCAAAAAACACAATGGACCAACATCAGCAGATGACATTGCATCCCAAATCATCACAAACTGTGGAAACTTAACACTGGACTTCAAGCAACTTGGGCTATGAGCTTCTCCACCCTTCCTCCAGACTCTAGGACCTTGGTTTCCAAATGAAATACAAAATTTGCTCTCATCTGAAAAGAGGACTTTGGAACACTGGGCAACAGTCCAGTTCTTCTTCTCCTTAGCCCATGTAAGATGCTTCTGATGTTGTCTGTGGTTCAGGAGTGGCTTAACAAGAGGAATACGACAACTGTAGCCAAATTCCTTGACAGGTCTGTGTGTGGTGGCTCTTGATACCTTGACCCCAGCCTCAGTCCATTCCTTGTGAAGTTCACCCAAATTCTTGAATCGATTTTGCTGGACAATCATAAGGCTGCGGTTCTCTCGGTTGGTTGTGCATCTTTTTCTTCAACACTTTTTCCTTCCACTCAACTTTCTGTTAACATGCTTGGATACAGCACTCTGTGAACAGCCAGCTTCTTTGGCAATGAATGTTTGTGGCTTACCCTCCTTGTGAAGGGTGTCAATGATTGTCTTCTGGACAACTGTCAGATCAGCAGTCTTCCCCATGATTGTGTAGCCTAGTGAACCAAACTGAGAGACCATTTTCAAGGTTCAGGAAAACTTTGCAGGTGTTTTGAGTTGATTAGCTGATTGGCATGTCACCATATTCTAATTTTTTGAGATAGTGAATTGGTGGGTTTTTGTTAAATGTGAGCCAAAATCATCACAATTAAAAGAACCAAAGACTTAAACTACTTCAGTCTGTGTGCATTGAATTTATTTAATACACGAGTTTCACAATTTGAGTTGAATTACTGAAATAAATGAACTTTTCCACGACATTCTAATTTATTGAGATGCACCTGTACATACGTTTCAAAATTACTATTGATTTCTTAGGAAGTGAAACTACTGAGTGCACCTTTAAAGCAAGTCACTATATCAGTGGTCCCCAACCCTGTTCCTGGAGGCCCCCCAACACTAGACATTTTGGATATCTCTCTAATCAAACACACCTGATTCAACTCATTAGCTTGTTAGTAGAGACTCTACCAACTGAATTGGGTGTGTCAGGTAAGGGAGACATACAAAATGTGCAGTGTTGGGGGCCTCCAGGAACAAGGTTGGGAACCACTGCACTATAAGCTGAGTCACGACAACTGCCACTGTATTGAAATCAGTGAACGGGACATCTTTTAAAATTCATTCTGCAGAAGAAAAAAGTCATTCAGGTCTGGAACAACATGTAACAGGCGAGTATTTCTTCTCGTGTTTTTAATCTGTGTGTTTACACTGATGTTGGTACACAGCCCCACACCCCTGTTATCAGTGCAGCACAGACACGCTCCACATGACAGCACTGCCTGCAGCCGTTGACACCACCAGAGACCCAGACGACTCGACGCAAACCAGAGAGGCACAAATGGCTGATGCCTCACAGCTCTACACATGGACAAACTGACCCCCAGCAGGAAACACAGGAGGGGGCCAACAGGAAGTACACAGATCAGAGCAACGAAGAGACTGGAAAAATACACACATAATCAGATTTTTCCATATAACGTGTATTTTCCTATGTAAAATACACAAAAAGATTTTATACTGTCATGTTTGTTTTTGCTGGAGAAACCGGTTAACGTTGACTCTAGACCAGTAAAGGGTGAGGATGGTTGACTAGCCCAGGGGTTTTAAAATGTGTAAAAAAATAAATAAATAAAAAGTAACCGAATTTGCCATTATAAGGGGCTGTTCACACTGAACACAATTTTGTGTATATGCGCACTGTTTTTCAATTGTTTTTCTATGTAAACATGCACTAGATGTGCGTCTTTGACCAGTGTAACACATATTACTATATTTCAGCATCTAGGACAGGAAAGCTGTGCTTTTTATATGCCTCAATGCACCTGCTTTTTGTAACATTTGTTGTTAACGCAAATACGTGTTCAGTGTGAACGGGCCCTTTGTGGATTAATTTTGCTTTGTAAAGACTGTAAATAAATTTCAGTTTAATTAATAATGTTTTTCTTGAAGTTTATACATCTAACATGACTATGATAGTTGGTTGAAAAAATATATGCTGTCGATTTAATAAAAAGTTACTATTTAAAAAACTATTTTGGCTTTAGTACAATGACAATAATAAAAGCTAATTATTTTATTTTTTATCACATGGTATAAATGGGTCTTGATACATGGAAAGGTGACACTTTACAATAAGGTTCCATTTGTTAACATTAACTATTAATGAACCGTGTTATCCATGATAATATGTAGCTGCCTTTGTATTTTAGGGAGAGGGTCATTCGCAAGGGGATCAACATATTTGGGGTCCTTGGCATCAAAATGTTTAAAAAAACCTGGACTTGCCAATTAGTGAGGTATTTTATTTCCATTTCAGTTTTAGCTTTTAGCTATATTTCACTTGGCTGTCCTTCAACAGGGACTGAATTTATAGATGCAACTTTTCATTGAGAAAACTGTCAGCATGCTAAAACCTTCTCAGAGAAGTCGTCTTAAAATGAGTTTTTTTAAAGCTGCTTATTAACAGATTTACATTTCAAATCGCCTGCTTTGCGCAATGTGAGGACAGTGATAGTTTGTGCAATAGTTGAGCTACAGGTATATATGCATACAGTCAGACATACCGTATGAGTAAAAAGTTACTTCAAAATAAAACCATCCACCCTGTGCATGTAGCATTTTTGTTTCACTTTACACTTATTCACGACTGATCAATTTCCAGACCACAAAACATCTACAAGACTGCAGTGTCGCATTGCACGACCCCCCCTCGTAGCTATGTGACCCCTAGGAAGCATGTTGAATCAATTAGACCAAATTCCAGACCAATTGCGACATCACTTCCTCCCCCCAAAACAAGTTTTGTGAGTGTAACGACACCAGAAAAGCAGTTTTTAGTTTATACGGACTATATGCACAAAAGCCAAGATTTAAAAAAAGGTTAGACTAATAAACTTGGCTAAAAAAAATCTGCACTTTCTATAAAAATGTGTCGTTCTGTCTGTCTATCCATCCATCCATCCCTCCCTCCATCACAGTTATAACATTATTTCATTAAAACAAATGAAAACCCTCTCACATCATGAAATCTTTATGCTTACGGAAGCTGAAGTGTAAGAGAGAGAGAGAGTGAGTGAAAATGGCTCTCATCGTGTGTTTGCCATCCAGCCCACGCAGTGTGACCTGCACTGTTACATCACGTTAACACTCTAGATTTAGAGGCTCCTAATATGCTGTATATGTAATCACTAAATGTGCCTGTAATCTCTTCCATTTCAATGTTAGCAAAGTTGATTGAGTTGGTAGTGAAACAGTTTGTCGCTGCCTAAAGAATGAATGAAAACCCCATGAAATGGCTTGATGAGCGCAGTTTTCTTTCTTTTAACCTTGTGCATTTCCCGCGTCCTTCTGCAAGCACGTTGTGTTATGTCTTCGCTATACGCTATGCATAATTTCATTTCATTTAAACCGACTGATCTCAATTCAGGACACTCTGCGCTGGCATTAAAGGGTTACACTTTTGACACACCAAATCTTGTGACAAAACATTATGGTGCCGATCACAGCGGAGGTTGTCTTTGGGAAAAACACCAACAAAAATACTTTTTTATCTTTTTTTATCCCCTTTTCTCCCCAGTTTGGAATGCCTAATTCCCACTATTAGGCAGGTAATTAATTAATTAGTAGGTCCTTATGGTGGCACGGATAGTCACCTCAATCCGGGTGGTGTAGGACAAGTCTCAGTTGCCTCCGCTTCTGAGACAGTCAATCCACGCATCTTATCATGTGGCTCGACGTGCATGACACTGCAGAGGCTCACAGCATGTGGAGGCACATGCTACTCTCCACGATCCACGCACAACTTGCCACGCACCCCATTGAGAGTGAGAACCTCTAATCGTGACCACAAGGAGGTTACCCCATGTGACTACCCTCCCTAGCAACCGGGCCAATTTGATTGCTTAGGAGACCTGGCTGGAGTCACTCAGCTGGTCACACCCTGGATTCGAACTTGCGACTCCAGGGGTGGTAGTCAGCGTCTTTACTTGCTGAGCTACCCAGGCCCCCAAACACTGTGCATTTTAATGTTAATGGACTGGCCCCATTCACTTTCATTGTAAGTGCCAAACTGTAAACATGATTTTTTTCTCTTTTTTTGTATTTAAATTTGTGGTAATCAACCCCGAACCACAGTACATTCCAGCTTTTTTACTTGATAAAAACAACAAACTCCAAGAACACTTCCAGCACTCACCATCCAGAAAGGCATAGTAATGTGCGATATGTTGAGCCACCCGCAATGGATCTCACTTATGGTTGCATGAGTAACATTAATTTAAGTGCTCAGATCAATTTGAAAAGGGCCTGGTCAATGTGCTCAAAGCAGACAAACAGAGTGTCTCTCTGGTGATTAATGAGACAAACAAACCCTCTGTTGATTGTCAACATGCGCAGTAAAGAAGGACTAGACATGCTTGTTTTGTCACACATCTGACCCTTTAATGGAATCTTGGCTCCCTCTGCCCTCAGCCCCAGTCTGAACCCCTTCTTGCTCAAGAATGTTCCACAGATCTGCACATCTGGAGTCGACACAGTTGCCCCTCGTCTCACAGCTGGAACATGGGGCAAAAATTTCAAGGAGGGTTTGTAACAGAGAAAGAATAGAATCCATGTAGTTACGGCGGTACAGCAGTGCAGAGAAAAAACACATGAACCGCAATAAAACCATAACAAATGTTTAAAGCATTACTGTGAGAGTTTGTCTGCAAACTAGAAGTACACAAGTTGCCCCAAAATGTATTTGGACATTTAAGCCACTCTTAAAAATGTATAAATGTGGGGCCTGGGTAGCTCAGCAAGTAAAGACGCTGACTACCACCCCTGGAGTCGCTAGTTTGAATCCAGGGCGTGCTGAGTGACTCCAGTCAGGCTTCCTAAGCAACCAATTGGCCCTGTTGCTAGGGTGGGTAGAGTCACGTTGGGGTAACCTCCTCGTGGTCATTATAATGTGGTTCTCGCTCTTGGTGGGGCACGTGGTGAGTTGTGCGTGGATGCTGCGGAGAATAGCGTGAAGCCTCCACACGCACTATGTCTCCGAGGTAATGCGCTCAACAAGCCACGTGATAAGATGCGTGGATTGATGGTCTCAGATGCAGAGGCAACTGAGATTCGTCTTCCGCCACCTGGATTGAGGCGAGTCACTACGCTACCACGAGGAGTTAGAGCGCATTGGGAATTGGGCATGCCAAATTGGGGAGAGAGAAAAAAAAAGGAGGGACATCCTTGAAATTACTTTTTGTGGTAATCAATATTACGCCACAAATGCTGTCGATTTAGCTTAACTTGTATTGAACCCATGATACAGTATTCATTTCATGAACTTCTGTGTTTTGAGTGTAATTGTTGAACTGCAACCAGCTAAACTTTAAGGGGCCGTTCAGACTGAATGTATTCTTGCTCTAAAAAATGCTAAACACAGCTCAAAAAATAGAACAAAATGCAGGTGTTTTGAGATGCGTTTTTAAAAGTTGAAGTTCTTTTTAACTTGGCACGCTCTCAGGATCCTGTCCCTTTGTCAGTCTGGTGACAGGATTTTGTGGTGACAGGATCCTGACATTCTTGTTCTGTGTCTGTGTTGCATTTAGTTTTTTGTCTCTGTGGGAGTGCATGGCTTTGGGTTGTGGTTTCCCTGCCGTGCGCTCTTCGGTCGGTCTTGTTTTTCATGTTCTGAGCATGGTGTCTGGACCCTGACTCTCCTGTCTGGTTTGGTTTCGGTGTCGGGATCCGGACACTCATGCTCCATGTCTTGTCTTTTATTGCCGTGAGTGCACTGCTCTTATGTCATCTTGGCGGCATGCACTCACGTCGACTGTTTGTGTCTGTTTCTCGCGACCGTGGGCGCACTTCACTTTGCGCCTGCTTGCGCTGCGCGTCCGGGTCACGAGCCGTCTTCACGTTGTGCTGGGGTTCGGTCACTTCTGTCTTAGATGTCGGTTTTATTTGTGGCCGAACTCTCACACATGTGTCTTGTCTCATTTTGTCGCCTGTTGTGTGCATTGCGTGGTGTTTGCCTCACAATGTATGCTCAGGCTTTGTCTAGTGTGAGAGTGCATGGCATTGCTTTGCTGCCGTTGCCATGCATTCTCTCATCCTGTCTGTTGGTTGGCATGTGCGCATGTTGCCTTATTGTCTTGGTGATAAGTGGCTTTGTTTTGCTTCTGTTTTGCCTCATGTCTCTCAGTCTTGCGTCATAGCCCGCCTCCTTGTTTGCCCATTATCAGATCATTTTCTCTCCTGCCCTGCCTATTAACCTGTTGATTTATCTTCCTATTTTAGTCTCCTCGTGTGCGCGGTCCTGTGCCAGTTCGTCTTGTTCTCTCGTCCTGTCGGTTCTGTGTTCTGCTCCTTTTGCTCCAGCCCAGCCCGTCTGTGTGCTTACCACCCTGGACTTTGTAGTTTTTGTTTTCGGCTTTGTTTATTTTTGTATTAATAAAACCCTTTGTTTCACTCTGCATTTGGGTCCTGCCTCTGCAATTTGTGACACGCTGTCTAAAAAACAGCGAGGCGCCCCAACGGTCAAAAACAACCATCTAGTGCATATTTACATGGAATAAACAACTCAATCTAATAAGAATTCGAAAGAAATCGTACGACTTAAACACCAACCAATCACATATGCTTCTGACGCATCCATGTAGGCCCCGATATTTTGTTTCTTCCTTGTTAAATTTAAACATGAGTAGAGGCAAAGATAAACCTAACAATAAAGTGTAACACCTTGCTCAGACCCTTAACCTAACCATCATAGTAATATAAAAATCCCTGTTATGTAACGCATGCTCGTGATACACAATATTTCATCATTTTAACCCCTAACTCCTAACCCAAACCCCATACCTAAACCTATAAATTTGAAATTGAAATTTGAATTGATAAATACTTTTTGTGTATGACGGAAGAAAGGAAATATGAGGGTTTTTAAGGAAGCGTATGTGATAAGTCAATGCAAACAAAGTTGTACGATGTCTTATGAATTTGCACATCTCTTACTATTCTTACGAAATCTTATGAGACTGTGTTTGAAAAACAATTGTAGAACAGCGAAGATGGACGTAAAAACACATTAGTGTAACCGGCCCCTAAGAAGATCTAGTTTAGTAAGTTATATGATCACTTTGATGAAGTGTGTTTAGATGCACCCCAAAATGCTGATAACTACGAAAATCAGTTTACTAAAAAAAATCTGAACTCGCATTTATATGAGATTTAAAATCATACTTTTGTGAGCAGTCATGTGCACAACACTTCCAGCACACTGGATAAGCCAGTAAGAACGCCGGTAAATGTGTTTACATGCAACGCAAAATCAGGTTAATGGGCAAAAAAATTGTTTTCGTTTAAACCTTTTATGACCATTTCCTGACACAGGAAGGTCGTTTAAGGTCTTTATATGACCTTAAATGTTGTCGCTTATTAAGCATTATCAGTATAAAATTGTGCATGTAAATGCTCTCATTGTCTGACCCACACAGAAATTATTTTTTATATAAGGTGAAATTTTATACCAGGTTGCAAAGTGGGGCTAAAATGGAACATCATTTACATCAGTTTCCATGGAAATATGGAATCAGAATGACCTTTAAGAGCACATTTGAATGGTACATGCCCACAAGGACATTAGCTATTCAAAAAGCCCACAAATAAACTGAGCACACCGAGTGATGTTCAAGTATGTAGACATGTCCCCTATGCAGACAGGCAAACACACACATTGTTTGCTGACTGTCATACGACCCTTAACCTGCATGTCTGAGTTCACAGGAATGGTTTTGCTTTTCCCATGCTGATTGTGTTTCAACACACTGAACGAAAATCAACCTCTCAGTTCACTGCGACGTCCAAGAAAGCATTAGGATACTTACGCCAGCCTTAAACATCTCTGAATGTCATTGCATTAGATAACAGAATATGAAACCAACAGGACAGATCTGGCCCTTGATGCTCGATCTGCATCCATGCCATCTTTTCACGAAACAAAACATCCCTCACACAAACGTTCATTTGGTGTTGTGTTTGTTTAGACATGTGTGATGCCAAAACAGATGGTTTCACTTATGTCATTACAGGCTTGAGATTTTGAAAAACAGACTCGAGAACTTTAAGATCCATTTCTATCTCCTGCATTCTAAAGACCTTGTGCGGAAGTAGGACAGTCAAACGCTGCTCCAGATCTCCTGCTCAATGACCCAGATGACTGTCAGCACCTACAGACGGCCTTAGTGTGTTTACCATACTTAAACCTCATTCAACAGCACTGAACTCTCATGAAAAAAAGTAGTGGATTGTGGCTGTCAACATGATTTTTAAATCCACTTTAAAGACTCACTATTAGCATCGCTATTACTACTGCTCATACCAACCTCTAGCCCTAAGTATTAAACTTCAAATATCTGTTTGTCCTGTATCAATGAATGATGCCTCAAATTCTGTGTCTTGTTGAGGAGAGGTGTGCATGCTTTTCCTTTTCTAAGTGATCCGACCTAAGATTTGCCCCAAGTATATTATAAAATGGGTAAACAAATCTGATAGACTAACATTCAGTTGTGCTCAAAAGTTTGCATACCCTTGGAGAATTGGTAATGTATGTACCATTTTTAAAGAAAACATGAGTGAGCAGGCAAAACACATTTCTTTTATTTCTTATGGGATTCATATTCAACTGTAGGTTATAACAGAATAACACAATCATAAAACAAAACATGGCAATAGAGAAAAAAATGAAATGACCCCTATTCAAAAGTCTGCATACCCTTAGTTCTTAATACTGTGTATTGCCCCCTTTAGCATCAATGACAGCGTGCAGTCTTTTGTAATAGTTGTCTATGTGGCTCCAAATTCTTGCAGATGGTATAGCTGCCCATTCGTCTTAGCAAAATGCCTCCAGGTCATGCAAAGTCTTTGGTCATCTTGCATGAACTGCATGTTTGAGATCTCTCCAGAGTGGCTCGATGATATTAAGGTCAGGAGACTGTGATGGCCACTCCAGAACCTTCACCTTTTTCTGCTGTAACCACTGGAGGGTCAACTTGGCCTTGTGCTTAGGGTCATTGTCCTGCTGGAAAGTCCAAGAGCATCCCCTGCAGAAGAATGCAAATTGTCTGCCAGTATTTTCTGATAACCTGCTGCATTCATCTTGCCATCGATTTTCACAAGATTCCCCGTGCCTTTAGAGCTCACACACCCAAAACATCAGTGAGCCACCACCATGCTTCACAGTGGGGATGGTATTCTTTTCACTATAGGCCTTGTTGACCCCTCTCTAAACATTGCGCTTATGGTTGTGACCATAAAGCTCTATTTTGATCTCGTCACTCCAAATTACAGTGTGCCAGAAGCTGTGAGGCGTGTCAAGGTGTTGTCGGGCATATTGTAACCGGGCTTTTTTGTGGCATTGGTGCAGTAAAGGCTTCTTTTTGGCATCTCGACCATGCAGCTCATTTTTGTTCAAGTATCGTCGTATTGTGCTCCTTGAAACAACCACACCGTCTTTTTCCAGAGCAGCCTGTATTTCTCCTGAGGGTACCTGTGGGTTTTTCTTTGTATCCTGAACAATTTTTCTGGCAGTTGTGTCTGAAATCTTTCTTGGTCTACCTGACCTTGGCTTGGTATCAAGAGATCCCTTAACTTTTAATAAGTGATTGAAAAGTACTGACTGGCATTTTCAAGACTTTGGATATCTTTTTATATCCTTTTCCATTTTTATAAAGTACCATTACCTTGTTACGCAGGTCTTTTGACAGTTCTTTTCTGCTCTGCATGGCTCAGTATCTAGCCTGCTCAGTGCATCCACGTGAGAGCTAACAAACTCAATGACTAGTGTCTGTAACAAGGTCAAACATTCAAGGGTATGTAAACTTTTGATCAGGGCCATTTGGGTGATTTCTGTTATCATTATGATTTAAAAAGGAGTCAAACAACTATGTGATAATAAATGGCTTCATATGATCTGTATCCTTAAATAAAAGGCAGTTTTTTTTTGCACGATCAGTCATATTTTCAAAATCAATGCCAAAATTTCACAATTTCTGCTATGCAAACTTTTGAGCACAACTGTATCAAGAGGGTCCTGAGCCATATCTAGGGACCAAAGTACTATATACACTTGGGCCAGTAAGCAACCACCTAGCAACCATCCCGAACGTCCAAGAAATGCCCTAGCAACCACCCTGAACATACTTTAAATACCCTAGCAAGAACATATTAGAAATGCTCATGCAACCAGGGACTAAAAACTGTTCAAAGCACAAAAATTTATTTTCAAATGCTGGTAACAGGTTATAACCGGTTAATTTTGTTCCCTATAATTTTTTCATGAAACCAACGGCCAAAGAGGTTATCACAGTTCATTTTTGCAACTACACCACTTTGTGTTGCCCAAAAAAATTAAATGAGTGCTTTGATCCTGAAAGAAACCGCTGCATCACACTTTTCATTGCCTAATTGCCCGTTGTGAATGTAGCATTGTGTAAATGATGACTACATATACATGCACGGTTTTGACTGAGAAGCAGATCTGAAATTAAAATTATACTTAACTGTTAATTAACTGAATGCTTATGTTTTCTATGCTGATAAATCCACCACACAGGAAAAATAATTAATTGCTTATTTTTGCTTATTTTGGTGAGGCAAGTGGCTTATTTTAGGCATGTTTTTTCAGACCAGGTTGCTTATTTCTCTTGAGAGATCTGGCAACACTGCAAGTGGTATTTCATCCACCCCTTAGCGCAGAGTACGGTAATTTGAAAAAGAACGTTATTAACCATTCTTTTATTTGGTTCTAACCGATTACAAATTAGAAAGGAGGGAGTGTAACCTCTGAACCGGAATGAATAAAACACAGTTTTTCCTCAAAAAACATTTAGTTTTTAATCCTTGCTTGTAACCACCCAGAACATCCTAGAAATGCCCTAGCAACCATTCAGAACATCCTAAAAATGCCCTAACAACCACCCAGAACATCCTAGAAATGCCCTAGCAACCATTCAGAACATACTAAAAACGGCCTAGCAACCACCCAAAACATCCTAGAAACGCCTAAAATTGTGTCGGCACATTTTGCACATGCAAGCACCACTCAAATTGTCTTAAATGCTGTTAATCAGAACGGTTGAGGTTTTGCAACACTGTTGTCTTGAACAGTTGCAGGTGACAAATTAAAGTCAGACAAACCAAATGATAATAAGCCGTTGATGGGAAAGGGGTTGTTTCAAATAGAATCAAAATTCTGATTGTGAAATCAGATCCACTGAAGTCTTGAGAGCAGCTTCAGAAGATCATGTAATACTTCCATATGAACAACAGCTGGAGAGAAGGGTGTTTAGAAAAATAAAATAAAAAAATAAAAAAGACTGTTCAGGAGAAATAACAGCCCTAAAATCCTCAAATATTTACAAAGCACTAGAGAAGATCTGTACAGTGGATTTGCTGGATGGATCATTCTTTTCAAATTTTTCCTTGAAGGAGTTCCTTAAAGGACAAAAATGGAAGGAAATGTAGGAAAGGTTTAAAGAGTCCAAATCTCGACTAGTTGAAGCTGAAAATTAGAGGATGAAAAAGAACTTGGGACTAACATGAGAGTATTGATCTCACCCACACCTATCATATCGCTTCAGAAGACCACTGGAGTCTTATGGATTACTTTTATGCTGCTTTTATGTGCATTTTGGAGCTTAAAAATGTTGGCACCCATTCACTTGCATTGTATGGATCTACAGAGCTGAGATATTCTTCTAAAAATCTTTGTCTGTGTTTAGCAGATGAAAGAAAGTCATACACATCTGGGATGTCATGAGGGTGAGTAAATGATGAGAGAATTTTCATTTTTGTGTGAACTATACCTTTAAGTAAATCCGTAACCCTAAGCATGAGCAATAGTAATAGTGATGCTAGCCTTAGCAAACACCTCTAATAAGTGTACTGTACATTACCTTGGATAGATGAATTAAGTAACAACATGGATAAAGTTAAACAAACAGTGATAGGATTTGAGTTTAAATAATAAGTGTCACATCAGCCTCAAAAATTGACCACAGAACTGAGGCAGCACCTCTGTGACACAACTCTGTAACTGTGAGTTTCAAAAAGCCAGTGGCTTTATGGTAGGACGACCATTCGGAAATGTCTCGAATCCAAGACCAACATACAACATTTGTTAGAAGCTCAAAACCTGGAACCGAATGGTTCTGAATGATCTGATGGGAATATGGTTTGATGAGTCATCACTTTCCCCACTTCTTTCAGCCAGGAGATGTCTGTATAAATTAAATTATACAACATTTTTCAACATTCAATATCTGTTGCCAAACATGTTGGGGATCATAATTGAATGGGAAGTTATCTCAGGGGAGTCATCATTTCCAATGATTGCTCTGTCTGGTAATAATATAAGCCAATATGAGGCCATTTTACAGGAAAAGGGTCCAAAATGTGTTGCAAACACTGTTCCCTAAAGATTTTTCATATTCCACACTGATAATCAAATTCGAGAGTGGTTTCCTGAGCACCAGGGTGCAGTTAAGGACATTCCATAGCTTTGCCAATCACCAAATCCAAGAATCACTAAACCTTTATAAAAGTTCTAGAGTACAGAGCAAATTTCTTCTTCCTTTTAAGATCTGATGGCTCTTCTTAAACTGTGCAATATTCCACTGCATTATTAAACTCAACTTCACATCTTATATATATATAAATACAAATTAAGTTTCCATTTAGAACCACAGGTTTTATGACATGATGTCATAGGAGAACCCTTTTAAGTTCCAAAAAGAACTATTCATTATATATTATATAATACAATACAATACAATACAAATAATATAATATACAGCAGTGTAAATGTAAAATGGAACAAGACTAAAATTGACCAAAAAGAGAGACTATTTGGAAGTATTTGGAAATATTTGGATATTTAAAGCTTTATTTTTTATTCATTCATCATTTTTAAATCCTTTAAGGATTTCATACATCCCTATTTCTTTATATGATTCCAAGTTTAATATGAATAAATGAATTTTTTACGGTGTAAGAAGCACAAACAACTTAGAAGTATGACAATATGTATGACAATTAATCGTCATAACCGCAATTATTTGCTTGTCGATTAATTGTCAACAAAATATAATCATGACAGCCTTAGTTTAAGGTTTAGGGTATCGGGACTTGGGATGCCAATTAAAAATTGATGATCGATTATTCGTTGTAAATAATTTGATCGACTAAGCTTATCGATCATTGATTAATACATTTTTAGCACAAATGCATTCAGTAATCATGCCAACAGATAGAGAAAAGACTGTTTATCCAGTCCTCCGCCACTAGAGGGCGCACATGTCACGTCCTGTCCAAAACACAAACGCGTACCCGTAACTTCCTTGGTTGTAAAGATGAAGCTGGCTCAATGAATGAACATTACATTTACTGCATATGTAAAAGTACAACATGACAAGAAACAGTGTTGATCCGCCGGTCTCCCTGTATCGTCCATACTGAAAATATATTAAGAGGAATACCAATACTCGCATTTCTTGAAGGTGCACTCAGTAAATTTTTGAATACATCATCTTAGACTTACACTGACACTTAGAGGCTTGGATGCAGCATCATTCAAACACAATAGTTTTTAGTCACCGATGCAATTGTAGAAATTCTCTATTCACAGTCAGCCATGGTTAATTTAATCCTTGAGTGAAAATGTCCAACAGCAGGGTGGAAACTGAGATTATGTGAGTAGTATTTGGCTGGTCATGTGATCCTAACATGGCTGTCCCCTTGAGGGGGCCCTCTCCATGTAGAATAAGACAGCTTTTTTAAGGTTACTATGACTGTCTTCATCTCATGTTAGTGGCCATGATTTTATATGTTTCAAAATTACTATTAATTTCTATGGGAGTAAAACTTTTTAATGAGAAAAAAAAAAAATACGCCAAGTGCACCTCTAAGTGTATTTTTTTTGTTATTATATTTAAACAGTAGGTCATGTTTTCACGTTTCCTTCTACAGTAAGGAATTTTTTCCCGATGTTGACATTTTCAAGTTTGCATTAGAATGGATGGTCCATCAAAAATCAAACTTTGTATAAATAAAGCTTTGATTAAAGCAAAATATGTGTCTTGAATTTTTTTTTTTTTCATGCTGTTCAACACGTACAGAATATTATTGTTATTGTTTTTTGTTTGTTTTTTCTCCCCTTTTTGGAATGCCCAATTCCCAATGCACTCTTAAGTCCTCGTGGTGGTGTAGTGATTTGCCTCAATCTGGGTGGCGGAGAACGAATCTCAGTTGCCTCCGCGTCTGAGACCGTCAATCCGCGCATCTTATCACGTGGCTTGTTGAGCGCGCTACCGCAGAGACATAGCGGATGTGGAGGCTTCACGCCATCGACCGCGGCATCCACGCACAACTCACCACGTGCCCCACTGAGAGCGAGAACCACATTATGGCGACCACGAGGAGGTTACCCCATGTGACTCTACCCTCCCTAGCAACTGGGCCAATTTGGTTGCTTAGGAGACCTGGCTGGAGTCACTCAGCACACCCTGGATTCGAACCCGTGACTCCAGGGGTGGTAGTCAGCGTCAATACTCGCTGAGCTACTCAGGCCCCCCTATTATTGTTATTGTTAATGATTAATCGATTTTCATTCATTAACATGAACGACTGTTCATTTAGAAAATTCCCAAAATCTTTGGTTTATTTTATCCCTTGTTGTTCACATGTTTTACATTTATTTGTTATGTTTGAACAACGGCATGTACACATTTATAAGTTATGTTTGAACAAAGCTTTGTAACGCCAAAATTTTAATTTGAACACTGTTGGCGTGCAAAACATAAACAACTGAAGAACTTTGTCGTGTCTTTCACCATCTTTCACACCTTCCTCATCCAAGTTTCTCTTTGTTTTTGTTTGCCTTGGAGTTTGATTGCCAAAATCGCAATCGAGTAAATCGAGTAAAATCAAGTGCTTCAACAACAAGGGTACAGTTTTGCAGATGTGCACGTAGTTTGACTCCATGATGAACTTTTCTCTGTCCAGTTCAACGTTCCAACGGAGATCAGAAAAAATGTTTCTTTATGGTTTTACCAACAATTGTACTGTCATAGTAGCAGTACACAACATTGCACACAAAATGCTCACACTGTCACATGTGTCTGCTCCACATGCACGTTCTCTCACACTACTTTTTCTCACTGGACAGCATCTTGTTGAAATAGCACTGAATTATGCAAACCCACTGGAAAGAGGCCTCTAAGTGAAAACAGATGTGGGATGTATGCATTAAGTGGAGGGAATAATAAAAATAACATTTAAGATCTTGTGATTTAAAAACTAATTATTTACTTGAACCAATGCTATTGGGCTAACGAAGATGTAAAATTGTAATATAATATAAAAACCTTCAACATACATGTCCTTGTGATGTGTTCATGCAAAAATAGCTACACCCTAAAGTCAACTGTATGTTTAAACAAGTGTATGAGAGTTATGGTAATAATTTAAGATTTTTTATTTTAATGGTAATTAACAGTGCTGCACTTTTGTCCTATAGATTTCCAAGTGCATTACTATACACACATTTTTCCTGTTTTCAATAACTGAGTGACGGATCAAAATCATTTGTAACTGCTGGCAGCATGTCACAGATGCCAAAGTACTTAAATTATATAATTTTACCCAGAATATTCCTTTAGAACAAACGAAAATCTGATTCACCAGTATAATCATTAAGTATTTTTTAGGGATGTTCCAATACCATTTAATTGAGAACGAGTATGAGTACCGCTATTTTCTTTTTGGTACTCGCCGATACCGAGTCTGAATTCCATATCAACAATTTATTTAAATTTTATCATCAGAATGGAGTTTAAATAAATGAATTCATTCAAACTTTAATCAAATGAAAGTATAACATTATTATCAACATGATATTGTATTATTTTTATCAAATGAAGTGATTTTATACAGAACCTCACAGCACAATCCAAAATCCAACATTGGAGTTATTTTTGTCAAATAAAGTGCTGCAAAATAGAGCATCACAGATGTGAGATATTGATTAAATATAATAAAATGACTATTGATTTATAATTAGAATTCCTCTGGTAGGAGGAAACCTATTGTTTTTGTTAGTATTCTTCTTCTTATTATTATTATTCCTGTAGCTCTAACTTGCCCAATAACTCAAGATCTCCTTGGTAAAAAGTTTTGAAATTTGGCACATTGATACTACAGGCCACGAGTAACTACCACACCAAAAATGGCCCACGTGAGCCTATAGGTGGCGCTACACACCACGCCCCAATTTGTCCATTTTCAAAGTGATGCCATTTCCACCCCATAAGTCCAAAATTTCTGAAACCTGGTATATATGCCTCATTTCTCAAGGGGAACAAAAAAGCCTCTAGAACCCATAAAGTCCGCCATGATGGATTTTCCTGTACAATACAAATTTGTCCAAATCTACAAAAATCTTACCTCCTGAACCATAGCTCCAATTGACTTGAAACTCGGAATGTATGTGTAGGATACATGTCTTTCAATTTGATATTTAGCAAAAATGAATACAACACAAAATGGCTGAAAGGTGCGCATTTATGTAAATGTCCACATTGTCTCAATATCCATATGTCCAAAAAATCTAATGCCATTTTTTCCAACCTAACAGGCTTCAAGATGACATCACTCTGAAGTACTGTGCAACATTTCACCTTGATATGTCAAAAGATGACAGAAATACAGTTTACTATTATTTATCGCTAATGCTAAAATAATGCTTTACAAATCCGCTAGTCATTAAACCGATACTTTGATTCAATCACCAGTTCATATGAAGACTCTTGCAATGTTTAATAACAAATTAATGAAATGTTGTGTACGTGTGTGAAGTACATGTCTCTACCATGTACATTTTTACATAATTTGCAGTTTTGAGGAGGAATCCGCATTGCTGCTTGCAGCTTTAATTATTATTATTATTATTTGTAGTATTACAGTGAATATTACATAACTATACAGTAGTGATCTATTTCGTACTTTTTTCCATTAATTCAATTAAGCTTTTATTTTGAAGTGTTCCTGTGTTGTTATGACCAAGGAGCGCTGACGTAATGATGGCAGCTTCCCACTCTGGAAAAGACGGTCGCTACGTGACTCAAAGTGATTATTAAACTGCAAAAGGCTGCTATTTAATTAAATAAATCTGTCGTCGGTATATGACTCACGCAAAAAGTGAATCAGCGCTCTCCCTGCTGTCATTTGCTACAAACAGAGCGCACAATGCTCATTACGATGTTTTCCGTTTATGAGCCAAGGATTTCTAAAAGGTATGAGCACTTTGTGTGTCTATTTCTGCACAACACTGACTCCACATTCACAAGTACTCACATTTAAAGCATTGCACGTGCAAACTATATATTTATATCATCAAATCGCTGCTTTTCCTGTTAAATAATCTCACTAGGACATGATGTGATTTTAATTTGTGCACTGAATGTTAAGGTAATAACATTCATACGTCAGATGGTATCTGCATTTTTATTAGCATTTTAACGAGCACAAGTACATGAGCGTGGTATCGGACCTGATTCCGATACCAGTATCGTACATCACATCCAAACCACGCCTATGATTAGTTTTAACCAATCATCAATTCTTTTTGACGAAAATATCACCAAACTAACACCATAGCAGAACAAAAACGTCATTGAAGTTTTTAGGCAAACTAAATGAAGCCTGTTCGTCCACAAATGATAAATTAGCCTTTATGCAGAAATGCAGTTTTGTTCTGTAGTTACACCAAATGTCAAACACTTTACAAAACAGTTTCTCAGATCCCTAAAAAGTTGGTCAGATGAGTTAAGAATAAGGTTCTAAGTAGGACTGGATCCACTAACCTTCTTTGGAGCTCGTGATGGGGGTTTCCTGATGGGCTTGGATATTTCGGTTCGTTTGGACGTGGATCCATTGCCCTGTTTAATGCTGGAGAGTGAAGGTGAAGGGGTCACTCTGATGGCCATTTCCTCTGTACAGGTGAGATGCAGGCTGCGGAAGTATTCGTCTGTTTCCCGGTCAACCACCAGCAGTCTGGTCTCATGTTCCACAGCTTTGATTCGTTGCACAACCTGAGTGGATAAGAAAGCAAAAACAGGCAACTAAGTTGATGTTTAGTATAAGCGAAACTAGATACCATTTTGACTATATTTACATGGTTTCTCAGCCAAATTACATGCAAAGGGGTACAAACGTCTGAGACCTCTAGTGAAAATGCTTCATTTTTGCATTATTTTCTAATTTAAAACAACATTTTACACAACAAATTATAAAATTGAAAATGTTACGTGAACTGCAGAATTTCTTACCATTTGGTAGCCTATGCACTGTACACCCTAATGTTGTCATTACTGGAAAAATCAAGTTGTCTTAATTAAACATTACTTGAAGTGTCAAGTTTTGGGCTCATAACTCAAATATGTATGTTCCTTGAACTTATTAATCTTAAAAATCTATAGACTTAATAACTCAAATGATTGAGTACAAAATTGAGGCAATTCCTTGTGCTTTATTTATTTATGTTTCCTTGCTCAGAGGGAACTTATGAGGGCATTTAAATAGTTGTTATTAAGAATTCATAGAGTTTTTAGCTATTTTTTTAATTTTATTATTTATGTTGTTTTGTTGCAAATAGTTGTTTCATGTTATGTCACTGTAACGAGTTCACAAGATGGGCAAGGAGGAAGCTGGGACCGGCTTGACACTACAAGTAGACATTCCCCGCAGACACGGCGAACACACAATCACATAGCTTCATTTGTCTCTCTCTCTCTCTCTCTCTGTCTGCTGCTGTCTCCTCTCCCACTGCCCCTCACTGGAACGCGAGACCGATGTGGCGCACAGGTGGAACTCATTCACCACTTATCTTCCCAGCCTCCCAGATGCCACTCGGCCCCGCCCTGCTCGCCACATACCTCCATCGCCAAACTCAGATCGGTGAATTCTCTGGCCGAAAAAAAAGTCCTCAAACTTTGTTTTACAGGTTTAAAGAAAAAAAATCAGATTTTCTTTGTGGTCTCTGACATTCAGACCCCACTATACAAGAAAATGCATACATTACATTTGTGGCAATTACCCAAACAGGGACAATAGCAAGGGATATATGTCAAGTTCTTCTAAGATTATACAGTACCTTAAGTTCCATTATGAACTTGCAATTGCATATATAGTGGCAATGCTGAATAAAAGACTGTTAAACACCAAGATGACTCAAGTCAGCAAGGCTGAATCTTGTTTAGTCTAAAGAGTTGTGATTGGGCTGGTCACAGAAAAACTGTACGCTCAAGCCCTTGAAAGGTTCATGAACTATCATTATGACCTTGATCAAGACACTTGACCTCAGTTTACTCCAAACTGTATTAAGTACTGTAAAAGTGCCAGCTAAGTAAATGTAATCATACTACAACTCTGATGTACTGTATGTTGCATGGTTCTGTGTTGTGACAGCATTCAGGAACTTTCAGTATTTAAAGGAATATTCCGGGTTTAATACAAGTGAAGCTCAATCGACAACATTTTTTTATTTTGACTCGTCCCTCCTTTTCTTTATATAAAAAAAAAAAAAAAAAAAAAAAGCAAAAATCTGGGTTCCATTGAGGCACTTACAATGGAAGTGAATGGGGGGGGGGGGGGGGACTTTTTAACATTAAAGGTGCATTCAGTAATTTGGGGCTAATTTATAAAGTTTTACACATTAACAAATGAATTTGAAAATGAATTTTGTGAAGAGTGATCTGAATGGTGTGCACTCACATGAGATGAAGACTGTACTCATAGTTTTCTATAAAAAGTGTTTTTATTGGGGCCTGGGTAGCTCAGCGAGTATTCACGCTGACTACCACCCCTGGAGTCACAAGTTTGAATCCAGGGTGTTCTGAGTGACTCCAGCCAGGTCTCCTAAGCAACCAAATTGGCCCGGTTGCTAGGGAGGGTAGAGTCACATGGGGTAACCTCCTTGTGGTCACGATTAGTGGTTCTCGCTCTCAGTGGGGTGCGTGGTAAGTTGTTGGATCGCGGAGAGTAGCATGAGTCTCCACATGCTGTGTCTCCGCGGTGTCATGCACAATAAGCCATGTGATAAGATGCGCGGACTGACTGTCTCTGAAGCGGAGGCAACTGAGACTTGTACTCCGCCACCCGGATTGAGGTGAGCAACCGCGCCACCACGAGGACCTACTAAGTAGTGAGAATTGGGCATTCCAAATTGGGAGAAATTATAAAAAATAAATAAAAAATGTTTTTTATTATACATGGTGTGGGTCACCCCCTACAATGTGTTTCGCCATGTTGAAATGACCGCTGTGTTTCACTAAATGTCGAAGAAGAAAATCCTCACGCTCATTGGCTGCCACCTATGTAGATACGCTTGGCTATGCTTAGCGCAGTGTTGTTTGGTGATGCGAAGAGCAAAAAGAACATACTTATTATCGTGCTTTAGAAGCAGAGACAACAGGAGGTTCAGTAGCTGTACTATCGAAGAAGCGAAAAAGGTCCGAAACAAGAATACAGAAAGACTGCCAAAGGCAAAAAACTAGAATAAACATCAGTACGGCATACACAAGGTATGACGGAGAAAAACGTGAGTAGTGATGCCGATGTTGCTTCTTTTTTGTTGTACAGGTAAGACATTATTAATGGTTTAGACCACTCTCTAAAATAACTTTTTAAAATTACGTGTATAGTCAACGTAAGCTCTATGAAACGACACACGTCTTCATTCGTTTAGTAGCTTGGCACAGCGATTGTTGTGGATTTTGAGTAAACCATGACGTTGGCTTACTTGGAAACAAAACGAGTTCTTCAAATACAGTATTTATGGACATGCTAAATTTGAAATTGGAATCTTTCCTTTACCATGACACTCCGTATCACTAGATAATTGAGGTTTATTTCACCCTAAGCAGTTCTCTAATAAAGGTAATAACTTTCTTTAGAAATAACGTGAAATGTATACAGTCTCCATAAATTATTGATCTGAGGGACAATAATAATCTGTTCTTAACTATAGAAGTATGTTCGCTTGAATTTTGATGTTTTTAGGCAAAGCAATGATATTATAGTAGTAATAAATAACTTTAGAAATTGATCCAGATGCAAATGATATTCCAAAGCTGGCGGGGGCAGCAGAGACGATCATGCTGATCCACGTCGATAGATGGCAGTACAGCGTCTAACACCACTGTCACATCGGTACTTAACATACATGAAGAAGAGCTATGCTAACGCTAGCTAGAGAACTACTGAATACCCCTGTAAAATACTGACTTTTTTAAACATTTAGCCAAAAGACATTACACACATATTGTTAAACATGATTTTAGTGTGATAAAATCACTTAATAACCTTTTCTGTGTAATTATAGCCAATTTTACAACTTCCTTGCCATGATGATGTAATGTCAACAAACCCTGAAATGACTGTAAAAATTACAATTTAAACAACTTTAAAGCTCATATAAACAAAAGGACGATTTGAAATACATTTTTGTGGTAATCACCATTATGCCACAAATGCTGTTGATTGAGCTTAACTTGTGTTGAACCCGGAACATTCCTTTAAGTGATGTTATATGATCCTGCTCTAACACCATACATGCCAAAACTTACACATCATCGTTGCCTCTGAAAACAAAGATCTAGTCATATTATCTCAAGCTGTAATGATGTTCAGTAGAACCAGAGGCAGTATTGAGACAGCTGCTGTCAAACCTGCAAGACTCCATCAGTGTCACTATGCAAAGAATTTGTTTGTACATTCAAAAGAACACTTTCATTGTTTCGACGAAATGCAGAAGTTTCAATATGCAAGGCTCTTCATTTTCCATGCAACCAAGCTACATTACAACCTCTAATAAAAGGAGGGCAAATGTTTTTACATTACAGAGATATTTCTACTACTTATACAATGATAACGAGTTTCTATCCTACAATAAAAAATAAAAGGTGAAGACCGATTGAAATTATTCTGTTAAATAGAATTGCCAGTAATTAAACTTCATTAACCCTTAAATGCATACCTTGAGTGTTATGACCCTGGATCTCATTCCAACCTCTGTACCTCAGAGTTGTGCCCACACTTCTTTAGTATTCCTCAACCTTTTACTTATACATAGAGTAACACAAACATACACAATAAGTTAAAATTGCAAAAAATAAGTTGTGCGTATGTTTAGACTCAAAAAGTGCCTGAAAACATACATATGTGTAGCTTATGTGTTTTGTGCAGCTCAATATCTGTTTAAAAGGCAGTTGTGTCTCATTATATTTCAGTGTGAAAGTGATGAATCCTGTTCTAGATTTGTCACCTCACCTCTTTGATATATGAAAAATAAAACATCCAAATAAATCAGAATGTATTCTATTGTGTTATTGTATAATAGTCTTGAAAATGCATTGACATTTTACACTATCTGGGCATTTTGCAGTTCCATTAGGGAAATACGTACAAAGTCTCTAAAGACTTGAGTATGTAATAATGTTTGGTGAAACACCCATGCATTTAATTGTTAATAAGTAATTAACAAACATTATATATTAGTATAATGTTATATCAGTGGTTGGCATACATTCAATTCAAATATGAAAATGTTTTAATCAAAGTTTTATAAAAATCTCTAATAAACTAATGATATCTGCTAGCCATTTTACAATCTCAGAATGTTTGGTATTGTTTTTATGATAGATCACACTGTACATTGCAGGTACATATTACAGTGTAATTACACAAGCACTGAATTGTGAATTATTTAAAAAGAATTAAAAATATATATATATATATTATTTGATCCCATTAGGATCAGTTCCACCTTATGAAGTTCCATTAGGAACACTGAACACATTCATTCAGGATTTTATGCCTAGGAATATCACATCAAAGATTATTCCAGCCGGCAAAACGTAGAAGGCGGCACGTAAAAGTGAGTTTACAAAAATGTAGTTATAGTAACATTCAGTCAATGAGGCCAGTATGCATTATTCAATATATGAACAGCAATAATATATGCATAATTAAATGTGTCACCAAAAATATAAGTGTTAAGAATTGCCTTTAACCCTTAATTGCATGGGTGTTTCCCCAAACATTATTACCTTGGGTCTTTAGCTACCCGGCACGTACATCTATCACGAATGGATCTAAAAAATGCCCAGATAGTGTGAAAAGAAAATCAATGTAATATAATAGTAATTTTTTAGAATATAGTACTTATTTATCTTGTAATAAACAAAGAATTGTATATCCTGTGATAGTAAATGTCACGTCAGTCTTATGTTTTCTCCTTGGACTCTTATTTTGAGATGTTGTTTTTGCAATTTTGCTAAAAAAAAAAATGTACACTATTCAGAAGAGAAATTTGAGAAATACTAATTAGGTGTGGGAATCACTCAAACAAATAAATACAAAATGGATGAGGTACAAAAGGTACGAATTCAGTGCTCTGATCCTTCCAGTTCTGCCACCGAATTGAACACATTTTATGCATGTTTTATTAATACAGACTTAGAAGACCAATGGACCCATCTGAACCCTCCTGCTTTTCCGCTCATAACAGTTGAAGAAGGAACTGTGGCAAATGTTTTGTCTCATATCAAGCCCCACAAGGCACCAGGGTCTAATGGAATACAAGGCAAAGCACTGAATGAATGTGCAGTTCAGCTGAAGGGTGTGCTGGCACAACATTTTCAGCTACTCAACTCCAGCTTTGTCCCTCAGGCCTGGAAGGAAACCACCATCATTTCCCTCCCTAAAAAGTCACATGCCAAAGAGCCAAAAGACTACAGACCTGTGGCACTGACAACTGTGCTTTGCAAGTGTATGGAGAGAGTGGTCAGCCAGCAGCTCTCCCAGGCAGTGGAGGGCAATCTTGATCCACTAAGGCGCGGCGTTGAGGATGCAAGCCTTACCCTACTGGACAAAGCTGCAAAGCACCTGGACTTGCCACACTCCTGCATTAGGATTTTATGTATGGATTTTTCCTCTGCTTTTAACACAGTGAACACTTTTAAAGCATCTGGAGGACATGCAAGTGAATCAAACCCTGATTTTATGGATTAAAAGTTTGTTTTACATGATCGACCACAACATACTAGTAAATGGTTTTAAATCAGAGAACGTGGTATTAAATTCTGGACTCCCACAGGGCTGTGTTTTATCTCCAATCCTCTTCCATTTACACCAACGAAATAACCTGCAACCGTAACAATCTGGCACTCATCAGATATGCAGCCGATGTGACACTGGTGGGGTGTGTGAAGGATAGTCAGACATTGGACAGTTATGTTAACTTTGTGCACTACCTCACCGCCTGGACTGAGGAAAACTCCTTGGAGATAAATAACAGCAAAACAAAAGAACTGTGCTGTGGTGCTGATAATGATCACCCACTTTTTAAACCAATCGAGTTTAAGGGAGAGGTTGTTGAGCAGGTGGACTCTTTTAAATACCCTGGCACAGAGATGGATCCCCACCTCTCCTTTGCCAAGCATGCAGAGACAGTTTTTAAAAAGGCCCAACAACGCCTAGGACTTCTTCGAAGGCTGCAGAGTTTTAATATCTGCAAGGACATTTTAACAGTTGTGTGCATATCACTCTGTTGAATCTGTGCTCACCTTCAGTATTTCATCCTGGTTTAATCCCCATTCTATCCTGGCTTTCAAGGATTACAAATCAGGCAAGATAATAGGCGCACAGCAAGCACCTCTTTCAGAATTGGACTCATGGGCAGTTAAAAGGAAAGCCTCTATTGGATTAATGGATCATTCACACCCCCTCCATGACTCATTTCCACTACTCCCATCTGGGATGTACATGGCACCTTTGGTAAGGGGCGAAATGGGAAGAGAAATCGGCCCTGGATTTGAAATTAATACCGTCCCAAAAGTGGGGGTTGGTTGGTGCATCGGCGCCGTTGTGCGGCCGGCCCACAGGGAAAAGTCCCGGTTCTCCCCATGGCCAGTCCGCCCCTGCCTTTGGTGAAAAAGAACATATACAGGAAGACTACTTTACGTAAAAGCATGTATTAGGTTATTAACATGTAATGTGTGAAATGTGCACTGTAGTGATGGTGTACCTGATGGTGCGTCTCTCTCTCCACGTTCTCGCCGTTCACCTCCACCACACGGTCACCCGCGCGCAGTCCAGACGCTTCGGCCGGGGACGCGCGCTCCACTTTCCGAATGCACTGGCCGCTCTTTCCTTTCTCTCCGTGCAGATGAAACCCGTATCCATTCTCCCCTTTCTTCATTACACACAGCCGAGGCTTCAAATCGCTCGCCATGGTATTTGCACCTCCTTTTGCGGTCACATCCAAACTTATAATGGAATCCGAATGTGATATGTTTGCGCGCAAAAATTAAAACCTACGAAAAATGCATCAGCTGCAAAGGTTTACAAGCATGCATCGCTGTTCTCGCGCATAATAATCCGCAGTGTGTTTGCAATAATGTATATTAAGTGTGCATGCAATTTTCCAAATGCATGCGCGTGCTACACAGTTAGACAAAATAACAGATCTGTTACAACAACAACAACAACAACCGATTAGTGTCCAAATGCGTTTGCAAGATAAACGCTTCAGCAGTGTGAATGAACTACCTGTAAATGCTTATGAGATGTATCCAGAACTCCTATGTGAGGCTTCTGCCCGCTGAAAGAGAAAACGCAACTGGTGCTGCTGCTGCTGTCCAGCCCACAGCTGACTGAGAGAAACTGCGAGTTGTGGAATAAGACCGCCCATTAACCGCTACAATAGAAATGCAGAGAAAAGTTGCGAATGGGAGCGTTGGCAGCAATGCTTTGGCTCCATTGTAACTTTAAAGAATGAATGCATTGCTTATTATATGATGTACTGTATACTATAACATAGTTCACTTCAGCACCATGTCATTAGTGGAACAGAGAACACAGCTGACCAGAAGAGAGAGAGAGAAAGTGTTTGGTGTTTACACTACAGTCTCATGTGCAACTTCGCACAAAATATAAATAAATGATGTGAACCCACACATGGAGCAAGCACGCACTCAGGACAACCGCAGGCTGAGTGTGTTGTCATCTAGTGGCACAAAAGGGAACTGGAGCATTCTAGAGAGCAGCAGGTCACATGAGCAACAGGAGCATACTTGTACTATTTCTCCAACATGACGTTTTTTCGAAAGCAGGTTAAGCATGCAGTGTTTTGAATCTGGTTAGAATGTAATGCCATGAAAGAGACTGAATTAATCTGTAAAACCATCCATCTTTCTATCTATCCATCTATTTATGCATCCATCCATCATCCATTCATCCATCTATTAATCTATGTGAATCTATCCATCCATCCATCCATCCATCTATCTGTCTGACTGTCTATCTGTCTTTTTATTTCTACCTATCCATCCATCCATCCATCTTTTTTCTTTCCATCCATCCATCAGTCTTTTTTCTATCTATCCATCCATCTGTCTATCTTTTTCTATTTATCCATCCATCCATCTTTTTTCTTTCTATCCATCCATCCATCCATCTATCTTTTTTCTTTCCATCCATCCATCAGTCTTTTTTCTATCTATCCATCCATCTGTCTATCTTTTTCTATTTATCCATCCATCCATCTTTTTTCTTTCTACCTATCCATCCATCCATCAGTCTTTTTATCTATCTTTTTTCTATCTATAATCCATCCATCTGTCTTTTAATATAAATATATGTCTTTTTTCTTTCTATCCATCCATCAGTCTTTCTATCTATCTATCTTTTTCCTTCTATCATCCATCAGTCTTTTTTCTATCTATCCATCCATTCATCCGTCTTTTTTCTTTCTATCCATCCATCAGTCTATCTATCTTTTTCCTTCTATCCATCCATCAGTCTTTTTTCTATCTATCCATCCATCCATCTGTCTTTTTTCTTTCTATCCATCCATCAGTCTATCTATCTTTTTCCTTCTATCCATCCATCAGTCTTTTTTCTATCTATCCATCCATCCGTCTTTTTTCTTTCTATCCATCCATCAGTCTATCTTTTTCCTTCTATCCATCCATCAGTCTTTTTTCTATCTATCCATCCATCCATCTGTCTTTTTTCTTTCTATCCATCCATCAGTCTATCTATCTTTTTCCTTCTATCCATCCATCAGTCTTTTTTCTATCTATCCATCCATCCATCTGTCTTTTTTCTTTCTATCCATCCATCAGTCTTTCTATCTATCCATCCATCCATCTATCTGTCTGACTGTCTATCTGTCCTTTTCTTTCTACCTATCCATCCATCCATCTTTTTTCTTTCCATCCATCCATCTGTCTATCTTTTTTCTTTCTATCCATCCATCAGTCTTTTTATATAAATATATCTCTTTTTTCTATCCATCCATCAGTCTTTCTATCTATCCATCCATCCATCTATCTGTCTGTCTATCTGTCTTTTTCTTTCTACCTATCCATCCATCCGTTTATCTTTTTTCTATCCATCCATCCATCCGTCTTTTTTCTTTCTACCTATCCATCCATCCATCAGTCTTTTTATCTATCTTTTTCTATCTATAATCCATCCATCTGTCTTTTTATATAAATATATCTGTCTTTTTTCTTTCTATCCATCATCCGTCAGTCTTTCTATCTATCTTTTCCTTCTATCCATCCATCAGTCTTTTTTCTATCTATCCATCCATCCATCCGTCTTTTTTCTTTCTATCCATCCATCAGTCTTTTTATATAAATATATCTGTCTTTTTTCTTTCTATCCATCCATCCATCTATCTGTCTGTCTGACTGACTGTCTGTCTTTTTCTTTCTACCTATCCATCCATCCATCCGTCTTTTTTCTTTCTACCTATCCATCCATCCATCAGTCTTTTTATCTTTTTTCTATCTATAATCCATCCATCTTTTTATATAAATATATCTGTCTTTTTTCTATCCATCCATCAGTCTTTCTATCTATCATTTATTTATGCATCCATCCATCATCCATTCACCCATCTATTAATCTATGTGAATCTATCCATCCATCCATCCATCTATCTGTCTGACTGTCTATCTGTCTTTTTCTTTCTACCTATCCATCCATCCATCTTTTTTCTTTCCATCCATCCGTCTTTTTTCTATCCATCCATCTTTTTCTTACTACCTATCCATCCATCAGTCTTTCTATTTTTCTTTCTATCATCCATGTCTATCCATCATCCGTCTGTCTTTCTATCTATAATCCATCCATCTGTCTTTTTATATCTATATATATCTGTCTTTTTCTATCCATCCATCCATCCATCCATCTTTTTATATCTGTCTTTTTCTTTCTATCATCCATCAGTCTTTCTATCTATTTTCTTTCTATCTATAATCCATCCGTCTTTTTCTATCAGTCTCTTTTCTATCCATCAATCAGTCTTTTTTCTATCTAATCTATCCATCCATCCATGAATTCATCCTTGAATCTATTTGAATCTGTTAATCTATGAATACATCCATTATCTGTTTATCCATCTATGAATCTCTTTATCTGAATCTATAAATCTATGTATCAATCCATCTACGAATCCATCCTTGCATCTATCTCTTTCTATCTGAATCTATAAATCCGTCTATGAATCCATCCATCCTTGAATATATCAGAATCTATCGATTTGAATCGATGAATCCATCTATGAATCTATCCATCTTTGAATCTATCTGAATATATTAAACGATGAATCTATCTGAATCCAATGATTTTTTTAAAATCTGAATCTATGAATCTATTGATGAATCTATCTTTTCTATCTGAATCTATCCATCTATGAATTTATTTACGTGAATCTATGTATCCATCCATCAGAAGACCTGGAAATTCTTATTAGCAGTGATTTCTATCTCTTTAACTCATTATATTGGACGGTCAAAAGTTCAAATAGGCGATTTTTCAAAATTGAATTAAAAAGCAAATAAAACTCTCAGATGATAACTGAATGCCTCACTGAAGTGAACATGCATGTATAGAGGTCATGTGACAATTTAGCATTCTAAAGTTTAAAACATTTCACTGCATAATGCCCACTAGCATTTAAAAGTAGTATGGAATGCAGTAAGAGTAAACTGCACAGTATGTAGTACACAACATTATATGTCATGTAATGCAAATTACATGAAAATGTACTTAATTGCATGAATATAATGTAACAGACTTATTTTTTTAATAAAGTAGACCCATAATATAGACTAAATATATATATTATATATATATATTATTTTGGGGTGAAATATGACCTGTGCAAGTTTTTACAGGTCTCCTGAGTCATTCCTTTAGTAGTGATAAAAGTTTAAAAACAACAATCCCATCCTATAAAATATCTGTACACAAAATTAGATTAAATGCAAATAGTTTCTCAGATGATAACTGAACATCTTACTGAATTTAAAATGCAATGTAGAGGCCATGTGACAATTTAGCATGCTTACATTTGAAACATTTATCATTACATGCTGCATACCATACTTCTTTTCAAAAACAGTGGGCATTAAGTGTTCACTACACAGTATGGAGTACACTAGTATTTCATTCTGAAAACAGCTATTGTTTTCAAAGATCTAGTCACCCTGAACACACAATTGTGACAGTACTCGTGAACTTTTGCTAAAATTATAAACTGATGATGAAATGTTTTCTCTTAGCTTTACCAACCTAAATAACAATTGTCAATGCTGACATAACTAAATAAAACTGCATTAGCAAAAAGCTGAATGATGGCATTCTGTAATAGTGTTATTTTAATAAATTATTTTAATCCATGAGTGAAAGTGTTTAAAAACAGAGTTGCATTCAGCTGGTCATGTGATCATAACACGGCTGCCCCCTTGAGTGGACCCTCTCCATGTAGAATAAAACAGATTTTATAAAGCTAACTGATATGACTGTCTTTATTTATGTGAGTGCTCATGATTTTTACATAAGTTTAAAAATGACACTTCATTTTGAGAGTAGAACATTTATGAGGAAATAATTTTTAAATAATTTTTTTTTTTTTTTGAAAGTAGCCACATTCAAAAAATAAAAATAAAGTTTCTACTTAAGATTTCACATTTAAGTGTTTTAAAATAATTGTTTATTAAAATAATAGTTCACCAAAAAATGAAAATTCTCTCATTTACTCACCCTCATGCTCATGATGTGTATGACTTTCTATCTTCTGAACACAAATGAAGATTTTTAGAAGAATATCTCAGCTCTGTAGGTCAGTACAATGCAAGTGAATGGTGACCAAAACTTTGAAGCTCAAAAAAGCACATAAAGGCAGCATA